>NC_090055.1:6712783-6747556 GCF_038355195.1 Osmerus mordax
CAACTCCCTTGTCTCCAGCTCTTCCCCCAGCGACGGATCCTTCCGATGGGGTCAAGGTAGATCACTCGATGGAAGGGAATGCAAATGGTGTTCATGTTGAAATGCTAACACGGCTATTAGCGTCGACGCCTTGTTAAGGGTCTGCCTGATCCACAGCATTATTCAACAGAGGAGTCCTCGCATCAGTGAGCAGGA
Organism: Osmerus mordax; assembly: GCF_038355195.1. Lineage (NCBI taxonomy): Eukaryota > Metazoa > Chordata > Actinopteri > Osmeriformes > Osmeridae > Osmerus > Osmerus mordax. The sequence goes on from NC_090055.1 coordinate 6,712,979, forward strand.
GAGGCATTCGTAGAGCGCCGTGTAATCACCCAGCCCACTCCACTAACACGCCAGTCAGGGCACACCGCAGACCAGCCCGGGCACAATCCCATACTCGTCTCAATTGAAATTCCCATCGGGCATTTGCCCGTTTTTTGCTGTTTCAATATGGTCGTTAATATTTATGAACAAAGAGAGATTTTGTTTTCAATGTTAATTGAAGATGGACATACACGCTTTGAACTCCTGGAGGAGATCCAGTGTATGTGTTTGTTAATTATGTATACTCATGGCAGGGTGGATCCTATAGACAGTACATACTGGCCCAGTGTCTGTGGGGTGGGGGGTGAATGTGCAGCCCACCAACCACCGAATTTTCGGAGGAGGCTAGACATGGAGAAGTCCATCTATCCATCTTTCTCTGTCAAGTCTGTCTCTTTGTCTCTCTTTCTCTTCCTCTCTTTTTCTCTGGCTGTCTGTCTCTGTCTCTCACACACAGAGCAGACTGGCTTTTTTTTTGTTTTTGTCACAAGTGTTAATCATCTCCTGGAACAGGTCCCTTGTTTGTCTGAAGAGGAGGGATTTACACATGAGAGGTGTTAAACTGTCTGGTGCCGGTCTCCCGGGGCGCCCCTGCCCTAGTCCTGCTCTCCCCCGCAGTTCCCCTTCCCTCCTAAACTCCGCCACGGCACCCGCCTGCTCTAGAAACAGGACACACGACACATATCTACATTTCTGCTATATTTACACAGAAGGAGCTTCTGGGGTGTTGAAAATGGAGGCAGGAGAATTGATTGAGGTTGAGAGTTGAAAGCAGGGCTGTAGGCAGGCATACGCAAGCACATTTAAAACGAAGGAACTCATAAACGGCTTGTCAGGCGTTTCTGTGGGTGGTCTGTACAGGGGACCTCACTTCAGACGCCTAGACATGGTATTTGGCCTGGCTGGCACTACCATTACTTGGACAAATTCCTGATTGACAGTAAGGTCAGGAATGTTGCGTTTAGATCAACAACTACAGCCACCACCACCACTACCGCAGCAACACTGACCTTTGCAGATGCGAGCCTCGGGATTGTTTGATATCCATTAAGGATTGTCCAGCTACCCTTCTGAATGCCACGTAGCTTCACACCACAGAATTGGCCATTAATGTATAGACTCTGCAGGGTGTTAGTCTCCCTTCAGCCCGCCCCCCTCATCGCTGTATTAGCCCAGCGAGCCCAAGGCAGGCCTGACCTCCAGGCCTCGTCCAGCCCCTGGAAAAGCTCTATGGCGGCGAGGCTACAGCTCCTCGTACGCAGCACTCGGGCAGGTAATCGTTTGAGACAAGCTGCTGAACCAGCAACGCCCCCTTGCCCTGTCCGGCCCATCACAGCCACACCTCCCTCACGCCCCTCGCAAACAACCTGCCACATCCCCTCCCAGCATGGGGCTGATTCAGGAGCCGCAGAGGAGCATCTCACACAAGTGACCCAAATCCTGCTGGAGCGCTGTTGATTCCCTGTCTTTCCAGATATTTCAGACGGGCCTGTATTCGGTAATTGACTCTGAGGAAGAAGGTAGTATGAAACGTGGATGATCAAGTATGAGTGATAAAGGTTTCTTTTAGATGATTAATGAGCTCATAATCTGAGCAGGTGCAGCCAGAACTAGCGTTTTGACGAATCTCTCTAAAATAGTCTAAGATACAAAATATAAACTGAGCGAGACACCCGAGGCCTACTGTTTGCAAACTTATTGGAAACACGTTTTATCTTATTATCTCAAAACTTTCCTGTGGAGACTGCATTTGTGATTTCTTTCATACAGCTTAAAGCCTTTAAAACCCCTATTACGGACACACAGGAAGGCTGTCCCCTGAGCTGAGAGTGCGCAAGGCTGGACCGATGAACACAGCCATAGAATGCAACAGAAGAGGAACTGCATAGAACATTGGAGCCTGCATTCCTGTCCTTCTAAGAGCTGGATTCCTCTTCTCTATGGCTGACAAGCTCTTTTGAATTCCTCAAGGTCCTTATTCCCCTCACGGCACTCACTTCTCATCTCTCCTCTGTCGAGGCTGAACCAGGATTTGTCCCGTAGCCGGCGTGGCGAGGACATGTCGGCTGGCGCTCCTCGTTAGTTGAATTCCGTGAATGGACAGTGGCTGTGTTTGTTCTGTGGAATTCAGCAGAGCAGTAGGTCTATGAACATAAGCAAACAAGGCGCTAGTACGTGAAGGGTTGCAAAGAAGAGGAAAAAGGAAGGAAAGAAAGAGAAAGCAAGCCGACCGCCAGAGTCAGGTTTCACGGCTTGGCAAAAGGGGGATTGGAGAACGTGTAGTGGAGCCACTACAGCAGGCATCCTCCTGGATGGACTGATGTGAGCCCAGGGTCCTGCCCCTCTTAACGGCCTGGTCCCGCCTCCATCTGGGGTCCCGCTGGACCGGGGTCTCCTACACCAAACCACAGGGGTCAGCCCACTAAGTAGACCCCTTCACAAAGAAGTCAAGCGACAACCCTTTCGCCAAGATTTATCACCCCTCGTTATCATGTTAAAGCCTGTCTCCGAACGGAGATTTAATTCACCCTAAGTAGAAAACCCCAGCGTGGAGCCAAGACCCCATGTATAGCTAATCACGTATGAACTTTGCAAGGCTCAAGGCCTGATGGTTGATAGGGGCCAGAGCCTTGCAAAGTTTATACATGATTAGGTATGGGAGAGAGGGAGGGTGTTGGTTAGAATCTGGACACCGCAGTTTAGGAAAAGCTATAGGTCTGACACACGTCCTACAGAACACAGACTACAGCCTGTCAAGATATTTCTGCTGCCATGCCCTCCCGCTGAGTACTAGGAAAGCCCACAAGTTTCCATCAACAACACGGTCAGTGAACTTTCCCTGACCTGTCAGGCCGGAAAGCTGATACGGATGGGCTGAAATAACCCAGCACCCTAGGCCTGTGAGACACTCCTGATGGTTCGGTGCAGATGGGAGTGTTTGCCAGTGTTGTCCTGGGCCTGTGCAGGTGACAGATGGGAGATACCACGTTTAATCTGGCCTGTTTACCTGGCCTGCTGCTCCCTGGCCCCCTGCCCCAGGCCCAGGGCCGCCAGACACATGACTCTCCTGTTTGCTCCGGGGGCGCTTTATCACTCCTTCGCTGTCTTTCTTTTACTCTGCTGTTTTGTTTTCTTTGCTCTCTCTCTCTCTCTCTCTCTCTCTCTCTCTCTCTCTCTCTCTCTCTCTCTCGTGCCTTCTCAATTTACTCTTCTCTTACACTCTTTCTTTATTCCATCCCTCCCTCCTTCCCTCCCTCTGTCTCTCTCTATCCAACCTACTGTTTGTTATTGCGTGCAGAGTTAGTGCCCCTATGGCAGGCTCCTAGTCACGCTAGCATGCAGAATACAGCTCTTGTTTGCATTCGGAGGTTTCCCACACTGGTGTGTTGTGTTTACTCTAGGTTTGGCGATCAGAGGGGCGTTGGGAGATTGTCTAGTGTTTCTGCAACTGGGCATTTTGTGCTTGTTATGGCAACGGCAGAGAACACAAGACAAGAAAGGAGTTGTCGAGGGTCATCCACAATAAAGGCAGTTTAAACCTTGTCAGTGTGGCCTTTGATGTTTTTTCCGCCTTTTTAGGGGCATTCGAATCAGCAAATTGGAACTACTGGAAAGATAAGCAGTGTGACAACCAGCCCATTAGTCAGGATAACAGTCAGTTAGCTCAAGATGTTTAACGTGTCTTACAGGATTCAAAGTTGCCAAATTTCAGTTGAGTTTGACCAGCTTAGAAGGCATGCTCAGGGACAGCGTGTGCCTACAGTACACCACGCCTGGGGAGAACCGGTGGAGGGTGGTGCAGGCAGGGCCCCCACACTCCCTCGACTAACAAGCACAAAGAGCAGGATTTGCAGCCGTACTGTACGTGGACAGAATGACTCCTGCCCTGCCACCTGTTGCCTGTTAACCACAAGGCTTTAGTTACCGAGCCAGGATTCGCCCCCCTCCCTCACGCAAACGGACAACAAAAAGCTATCGGTTCACCCTATTCTCTGTAGGAAGAATACTCTTGTCTCATTAATATAGCTGCCTTCTTTTACCGGGCGTCTGTTGAGGTTACAGTTACCCATTTGTGCGCTATGGTCTAGGGGGCTGATGGCCTGGGGACTGGGAGGGGAGGCCCGGGCTGGAGAGGCCCAGGGAAGGGTGTCCCTGGCAGGGACAATGCTCCAGACTCAGCCCCTTATGGTTGAATAAGACTCCCTGGAGCTCCATACAAGACCACCTGGCCTAGCCTCCCCCAGCAGGCCTGCTCTCATCCGGGGCATGGCAGGCAGGAGGCTAGGGGGTGGGGGCGTGGGCCTGGAGGCGTGGGAGGGGTATTCATCCAGCAGAATGCATGGAGGGCGGTGTTGGTTCTTCGTCGTGAATGAGCTGCAGGTGTCCCCACCGAGGCCGTGGACAAACCGAGTTCTGGATCAGTCGTTGTGCTTCCTTCGTACAATAACTGCTCTATTCCCATTCTTCTCTGTCTGTCCTGTGTGAATCCATGCCACTAGAGTCCGATATTCCGATATCGGACGATATAAAAAAATATTTGAAAAATCCAGAAACGCGTAACAAAACAAACTGATTTCCCTAACTGTAGTTATTTGTAGTTTACATTTAGTCACTTTTAGCAGAAGTTCTTATCCAGAGCGACTAGGTACAGGGACATTCCCCGAGGCAAGTAGGGTTAAGTGCCTTCCCAAGGACACAACGTCATTTGACTGGGCAGGGAATTGAACCAGCAACCTTCTGATTAATAGCCCGATTCCATAACTGCTCAGCCATCTGACTCCTGTTATTTCCTCACTAAAATAATATGTTAATCCAGTTTTCTGATAAATAAAATGTATAAAAATACAAACTTAAGATATGAAACTTAAAGTCCATTGAACAAAAACACAATAAAATAAATTATACAAATCATTTATCGGCCATTATAAATCCCGATACCGATAGTTTGGAAAATGCCCAATATCGGCCGATAATATCGGGCCGCCGATATATCGGTCGGGCTCTACATGCCACATGAATCTAGTGTACCTGCTTCCTCAAGGACAGAGCGTAAACACACACACACACAAACACACACACACAGCGAAGACCAGGCGTTCCTCTCAAAGCTGCTGTTCTAGTGTAGCATACAGGACACATGGGGACTTCTTGGTTTGGAGAAGATGTCTTTCTATCTCTCTGTCTTACTAATTTTCTCTCCGGCGGGTTTCTGGAGCTGTTGAGAAGCTTCCAAACACCTTCAGGCAAGACGTTCGGCTGACAAGTGTAGATGAAATCACTTGAAAATGTTCTGGATTGTGTGTGTTTGTGTGTGCAAACTCTATAGGGTAAAGTATGTAGACATGTTTTCATAATATAGATGAAATCATGCGACGTGACAGCCACGCACTATTGACCTTTAGTGGTTTAGCAGGGTACCTGGGGGGGGGATTTCAGATGCAGGCTAAGGATGGAGGGGGGGGGGGGGGGGGGGGGGTTGGCGCTGAGGAGCTCAAACACATAACCTATAGTGACGGTTCCTACCATGCTGCAACTGGAGTAGGGATCGTTGTCTGTTGTGGGAGGCCGATGTGGGCAAGCGAGCACCAGCGCACTCCGCTCTGACCGTGGAGTGAACCAACTCCCCCAGTGTGTCGATGCCTGGCTCGGTTAATTCATGTTTGTTTGTTTGCGTGCATGCTCGTTCATGCATATTCAAAGCTTTCAAATGTTGTTTGAAAGCCATGTTTCTGTTTTGTAGGAGGTCATACATGTTTGCGAACACACGCGTGTATGTATGTATGGGCGTGTGTCCGTGTCCTAATGTACAGTGCTTCACGGCTGCGACCCCTGCCCAGGGCTGGTGTCAGTCACCAGTCCTCAGACCCTGAGCAAACTCGGCTCTGCTCCTTTTCTCTTAATCACACACAAGTGCTCTCTTTCTCTCACACACACACACACACACACACACACACACACACACACATCATCTACTAGCCTCTTGTTTGCATTTACCCAGGCACTTTCTTATCCCCAGGCCGCTCCTAACCTATGAAGGGGCGATGATGTTCACTCAGGGGGGAGAAGCACCCGTGAGGCCAAACTCATCCCCTGACCAGCAGCGTGCAGCTGCAGAGCGGGCCACGTCCTGCTGCCATAGGTTCCAGGAGGACTTGTTTATTCAGCGCTCTGTTGGGCGCTGACAAGAAGCAAGCAAGATGATAGTATAGAGGTGCCCTCTTTTTTCTTTTTCTTTTTTTTGTAGTTTGTGCCATCTGAGCGTTCTGTTTCCCGCGAGAGTTCAATCCATAGCCTGCCGTCATAAACATTGTGTGCTGGTCTGTTATATGACCGATACGGTGAAGCTGTACTCCTCCTAAAACCTCCACAATCATCGAGGTTCCTGACATACAGTCTCCACAGAGAGGTTGTGTTGGAAGGTCCTCCCCAGGTTACCACCACCCCCCCCACACACACACCACCCTGGGGTCATTCTACCAACCTATTTCAACCTCATTACACCAATCAGAGCCAGAGCAGCAGAGACCTGGACTGTGACTGGCCAGTCCCCCTCCCAGCCATGCACCGCTAGGTGCATGGCTGGGAGGGGGTGCTCTGCGCTATATGCTCGCTTGTTATTAAACATGTAGGTTAATACCTGCAGTAGGACCCCAGGGCTTTCTGAGGGCCAGAGAGAAACGCCATCCTGGTGAATCTAATCAACCTCAACTCCAGTCTCCATCTCGACCACAGCCCTGCAGGCTCTTTAGGTCTAGTTTCTGACCCCAGCTTTAGTTTTTAGCCTCTACCTCTATCTTCAATAGATGCCAAGCCCCAGTCCCAGCCCCAGCTCCACTCCCCGTTTGGCAGTCTGAGCCTGTAGCCCAAGCTCCACCCCAGCTCTTTTCCCCTCCAGTCTCTGTGGTGCTGCCTGTCCCAGGGTCGGGACCTGGTAATGGGGGTCCTGGCACCCCCAGGCTTGGCCAGGGCCCCCAGAGGTTTACTACACACACATTTGTTATTCTACTGCTCTCTCTCTCTCTCTCTCTCTCTCTCTCTCTCTCTCTCTCTCTCTCTCTCGCCCTGTTTCTTTTTCTCTCTTCTTTCTCGCTCTCTATTCTCATTCTCTTCTTTGCCAATTTCTCTCTCTCTTTCTCTCTCGTCCTGTCTCTTTTTCTCTCTTCTTTCTGGCTCTCTCTCTCTCTCTCCCCCTCTCTCCCTGAAATGGATAAATCGTTCAGTCTGGTTAACGTACAGGAGAGTGATTGTAGATCCCGGAAGCACAGCGAGAGATGGCCTCACACCACGGATCACAGCCCAGTCTAGCTCATTTAAATGATCTTGATTTTCTTCCATTTCAGGCGAGTTGCGTCAGCCTGGTCGTGGCCTGGGCCAAGCCTAGCGATGCCGGGCGAGTGTACTGGTTGCTTAGTGTGCTCCCTGGTCCTTCAGCCCGGCTTTATAGAGACGCATAATTAGTTAGTAACTGTTTCATTAGTGTCTCCGCTCCCCTGCTACTCTCTAATTGTGCCCAGTCCCTATTTATTTTCCCAGCATGGTCTCCATGGAAACCCCATTATCACCATCTGTAATAGAAGGCCTGTATGAGGTTGCTTCACGAGTTTAGACCAGCTTCCCCATCACACGGTTTTAGACTCTCACTGAGAACCGCCAGGCTTTCAGTATTCAACAGGCGAAATGGCTTTGATTGTTATCGGGACCCCAAAAAATAAAACAACAACTCAAGATAACCTTTTGATAATTAACTTTACTATTGTAATGTGTGATTTGAGAATGGTTTTCATAGATTTACAATGTAGGGCGTACCCTGGAGTAAAGGGAACATGCCCTCCACTCAGGCTGATTAGAAGTGTGGTTAACTGGGGCTCCCAGGTGGAGCTGCAGTCCTTATCTGCTCTCTGCTCAGTGTGGCGGGGTCAGTTTAAACGGCCTTTAGAGCAGTTTGGTAGAACGCGCCTCCACACTCTTATCTAAGGCATCGTGCAGTCATGTAATCCACTCTGGCAGTCTGACACGGGCTGAAGTCGTTAATAACACCCAGAGCACTTACGACACTAGCCAACTGACGCTGAGTCACGTTACACCCAGCAGTGCTTCATGGAGGGCTGTCTGAATGCTCTTTAGCTCCCGTGTCTTTCTTTTCACCGAGCTCCTCGGCTCGGCGTCTGTGCGCGTGCGTGCGCTCACACGTGTGTGTGTGTGTGTGTGTAAAAAGAGAGCTCCTGTGAAGCATCAAACACACCCACATAGCTCTGATCGTGGTCCATTCTAATTGGAACAGCAATTAGACCGCCCCCACCCCCCCTCCTCCCAACACCGTAACCCTTCTCTTAATAACAACGTCCCCCTTAACGGCGTGCAAATGGATTTCCCACTCGGGAGCTGTATGATCTGATCCGGTTGGATTTAAACATGCGGCCATTATGGTCAGAACATCACGTACATGAGCTGCCCATCACGCACACGTGTCTCCGCCACCGGCCTCTCGCTGGCGTCACATTTCCAGAAGGCTCCCATGTCTGTGTGACAGGGCGCAGGCGGAAGCACACTTGACCCTCCTCCCTCTCCAGACGTCCAATGGGGAGGCTTCATCGGCGTCTTCCTGTATGGAGAGCATACTCCAGGGATCCCCTGTCTCTTGAGCAGCGCCCTGAGAACTTTCCCAGTCCAGCTCTTCGTTGATATTCTGAGGACCCTTGTTCTCCATCGTGTTTCCAAAGGGGTTAGCTTAAGACACGGCAGACTACAGTTAGGGGTTCGACCCCCGTGAGAGGAGGCGCACACGCTGTACTCCTCCATGGTTCCAGGGCGCCTGGGTTCTAAGATCTAAATGGGTTCTGGGGTTTACCTGGGTTTTCCTCCTGTGTTAGCTGCTGGTCCTGGGAAAGGGGTGATGGCAAACACGGTTAGCGCTCCGTTAGCTGTCCACAACAGCTGCCTTCACAACAGCGTGCTTTTGAGCAGTGAGACGGTGCATTAGCAGTTGCCGGAGAGCTTCTGATAGCGTGAGAACATGACAGCGGCAACAGTTGCAACGACAACAACCGTTAGTGTCGGTGGACAGGGTTGTCGGTTGGAATCCCCAAGGCAGTGTGTCTGCAGGGCGGCAGTCAGGAGTGATTGGCTTTGTCTCCTGTCCTCTATATTTACCTCTCTCCAGTCTCTCTCATTTCCCTTACTCTCTCTACCCCCCCCCCCCCCCCCTCTCTCTCCCTGCAGACACAGGACTTCCACCTGTATTATCCCTCCCTCTCCCCCTCTCCTCCTGTTCCTTGCTGGCCTTCTCTCCTCCTCATCTTCCTCTCCGGGCAGTGTCATGGTTTGGGGGGGGCGGGGGAGTACAGGACAGGCGCTTTCATTAGGGCCTGTCGCTGGGAGGTGACAACCTGCTAACAGGGATCTCCTCTGACACTCATCCCCAGTCATGTTCTAATGATGCTACCCTGGAACATGCGTGTGGGCATATATGTGTGTGTGTTTGGTCCCCATTCCCTCCTCGTCCCTGTTTTTTTCTTTTTTCTTTGGGGGGGGGGGAGGGGGGTTACATTGGCCATAGGCTATCTAGTGGTGAAATAAACAGTCCAGCGGGTCCTGAGTTTCCAGAGATTGGAGGAGAGGGGAGGCTCTCAAATTTGCGATATTCTCCAGCCACCCTTCGTTTGAAAGGGCAGTAGAACTGACTAGTGTGCATGTGCCACAACTGCAGGAGAGGTCCTTCATGTGGGGACTCACAGCCCCAGGAAGTAGTGTCCACAGCCAATCAAAATGGCTCATTTCTCCCTTAGCGAAAGTGTGATCTATGATGCCTGGCACACCGACCGTCAAGGAAATCGAATCTAAACCCCTTAAAACAACCCTGCCCACCCCCGCTACAGAAACACACACGCACCTGGATCCAGATGTGTAGGCGGGATGGGGATGGGGGGTGAGGAGGGGGTGGTGTGTTAGGCACCTCTGGAATCAATTAGGCCCGTAGGGGAGAGTCCTGCTCATTCCAGTCCTGTCACAGCTGGAGTAGTGAAGGGTCCTCAGTGACTCGGGGCTGCCCTCACACATGCCTGCAGGGGACAGCACTCAGAGACAGGGGGGCTCCATGGGAAATAACTGGCACCAAATTAAGCTTTTGAAGTGATTGATTTTGAACTTTGAGTTTTTCTATTCCCTTTCGTTAAGTCAGAAAAAATGCCACATGGCTCATTTTGAAGGATTTTCCGACCTAGAGGGGATTCTGTGTTTTTCCTTCTATGAGGCACCGGGTTCCTCCACGCCCTGGTGGAGCTGATACGTGTCAGGGGTCTCCCTCAGGATGGTTCTGATCCATCTGTCCCTGCTATACCTGCTGCTTTAATGACGAGGCAGGCCCATATGTGATCATGTGTCTGATCTCCTGCCACGGTCATCACCCCTTGCCCCTAGGACCGTCAACCATCAGCCACCCCCCAGACCCCCACCCTTGTCACCAGCCGAGCAGAGTGTGACCTCCCATCAGCTCCCCGTGACCTCTGACCCTCCCTGCTCCAGCCACCCTGGTTAATTTATTACAGACACACAAACACCATTACCGCATTCGTCGCTTATCAGGAGACGCTGAGAGCCCTCTGAGATGGATGGTCCTGTCAGTTTTGATGTCTTACTTTCTACTGGGGAGCATTTGTAAATCCAATCGATTGAAGAACTTGCTGCCAGACTTTGTATTCCTGTGGCTTTGTGGGTTTTTGGGGCCAGATATGACACCAGCAGTTTTACGAACACTGGATAGTGTTGTTTATCCCTTCATTTTAAAGTACATGGATGGATGGATGGCATGATTGATGGACAGATGGATGTAAGAAAATAAGAAAGGATGGATGGATGGGATTTATAGAACAGGAGTTTGAAACGTGTATGTGCCAGCAGCCTGTTCTCCGGTTCAAAGTGTGATCACGAATCCAGCGCCAAAAAATAATGAAAGCACAATCCTCTCCCTAAATCACCGCCATGCAGTCCAGCACTACCCCAGTGGCATGTATTACGGGAGGATTTCAGCTGAGCTCAGTCGCAACTATGAACTTTGAACCCTGTAAGCTGCCGTCCCTGCTTCCTCGGGCTGGGTAAATGACAGTGATTGTCCCTGCAGCCGTCTCCTCGCCCGTCCCCCCCGTTCAGCTCGAGGTGCTCCCGAGCCCCGCAGCGTGGCGGCGCCTCATCTGGGATTGGGCACATTAACACTTGAATATTTCATGAAGAAAGGATCTTGTGAGACACAAAGCTGAGAAGAGAGATCTGCTACAGACGAGAAACGCCAGCGTAACAAAAGAGCGGGAGAAAAAACCCTTTCATCCCCGGGAAGCAGAAATATACGGTATAACAAGTGCAGCTCACAGAATCTGTCTTTATTAAAATCATCTTTCCCGTTTTTCCAAGCTTTCTTTCCCCTTTTTTAATGTAATGAACCTTTCCTTGAACCTTCTTATTTTAATTGCTCCACACATTTGACAAGGAGAGAGAGAAGAAGGAAAAAATAAAACAGTTTTTCATTCCATAAATTAATTTTCAGGCAGAGGGGGACTGAGCAGCAATTTAATTAGACAGCTGGCATTGTGCATGCATTCCTCCCTTTTAAAGAATGCTGTTTAGAATAAATAATGATTCACCAAACAAGGGTCTTTTAGAGTACGATAAGCCCAGCCCCATTATGCTGAGGAAACATCAGCCAGGGAAATTAAGTAGGAAAATTGACTTTTATTTCTGTCCCTAATGAGCTTTCAGTCTCCAACTCCCAACACACACACACACACACACACACACACCAGTGCTGTAAAACTCCACAGCTTGCTGCTTACTTGTTTATTGTTTTAAAGGAAGATCTCATCTTTGCTCTGGCAGGCTCTTGAAAACTGTGCGTGTGTCTCCAGGTAGTGTTGGGCCAGGCCAGTGTCCGTGCGGCCTCCAGCTCAGCTGGGGACGTGGCGGGGGGGTTTTACTCGATTGGCTGCGTTCACACTTACATTATTCTAGTTGTGGCAAACCGTGAAAAAAAAAAAAAACGCCCTCCCCCCCCTCCACACACATTTTCCCCTGTGATCTTAGAAATTCATTTTCCCAGTCTCTATGGTTAGGATCAAAACAACCTCTCTACACACACACACACGCACGCACGCACACAACCACACATAGCACTGCTTCATCTTAACAAACACAGCCCCATCACAATGTAGAGGGTCCCCAGGAAGGCGGTTCAGCTGAATGATTCATGCGTGCCTGTGACCTGTGACCCGGCTGCCTCAATCACCACACACTCTGCACACAGTGAAAGCTCCCGTTTTCAATATCAGGAATAACATTCAGCTTATCTGATCCGGATGACTTAGATGGTTTTGGTGTTTTGAAACGTTGTGTGAAGGGGGGCTCTCCTTGGCTGAATTCCCTCCTCAGCCGCTCAGGTTTACCAGTCCCCCAAGGCACATTGGGTTGTTGTTGTTTTTCGACGGTAAAATAAATAAAGCTTTTTTTCCTTTCACGTGACCCACAAACAAGAATATTCCCAGAGGTGACCTGTTCTCAGGTGGTCACCGCTAATGCAATTTTCTCTTCTTTTTTTTTTTTCGAACACAAATCGAGCTTTTATTTGCAGATGTCTGATTGTGAACCAGTCAAGCAAGAATACAACGCCATTTTAGTCATGAAATATTTATGATGTGTTCAGTTTAGTTTTACTGTACACATACATGTGAGCTGAAAGCCTCAGCAGATGTGATCCTGTGGTATAGTTAGGTGCTATGGAGGAGCCTCAGAATTTAACCAGAGATTTGTTGTTGTTGATCTCTGAATTGCTATCCTGGCCTCCACCTCCCCATAGAGAGGCTGCTAGGCTGGCCTCACTCCCTCACTGCCTGGAGATTCCCACCAGATCACCCTCAACAGGGGGGAGTAGCAGTCCTTCAGGAGAATGAGAGAAATTAGATTATTCTTTTTTTACAGGCCAGAGATGTGATCCGCGTGGATATGACAAGATTTGCCCCCTGCCTATACTCCTATCAGGCTCTCTGCTTGCATGCTCTCTCCCCCTGATCTCCTTGCTGCCCCTCCTCTCCTCCTCCCTTCCTCCCCTCCTCTTGTGAGCCTGAGCTGGACTTGAATCCTGCTGCCTGAGTGACAGGAGGTCCTCTGGACAAGCGTAACCAAATCTTCCAGTAAATCTTTTATAACGAGGCCTCCCTCCTCAGTGAGTGAGAAGTGTCCTTCTTCGATCTGGCAGCTTTTGCCCGTTAAAGTTTAAACCAGGTTTGCATTATTCCCCCCCCCAAACTGTGTTGTGCGGGCCGGCAGATAGTCCTTCTGACACGGTTTCTCTCGGTGGCTGATCAATAATAGAGGACCTAAATAAGAAGCCGACATCTGTGGCAGGACCAGCAGTGTTCCTGTCGGTTCGGTCTGAATGATTCATCAGGATTGGCTGCCTGGAACCTCCTCTCTGTTCACCTCTCTGTTATCTCCCGCTCTGTGGTTTTTCCATGGCCAGACCACCTTCGGTCCAAACCGCCTCAATCCATACTGGCTCAGTCCAGATCGCCTCGGTCTAGTCCCATGTGCCTCATGCATATGCATAGTCTGAACGGCCGTTTAGTGTGAGGAACCTGCTGGCTGCTGCTGACGCTCCTGTGTGTTTGGGATGGATCGGTGTCGTTACTGGGAGGGAGGGAGGGAGAGACGGAGAGAGGAAGGGATCCAGGTAGGGAAGGGAGTGAGTGTGTGTGTGAGAGGAGAGGTGGGGAGAGAGCTTGTGCTGTGAACGGCCACGGAAAGCCAGCCTCAGGGACCCCCCCCCCCCCCCCCCCCAGCTCCCCCCTCCTCCTCCTCATTCTGACGTGGACATTGACATCACGCTGTTGAAACGATGAAGACGGGGTACGATTATGGAACTATCTGATTGAAAATGAATCAATCAACCCTTACATTATAGTCTGTATTATTGGAAACCACATGTTAAGCTGTGGACTGATTATGAACTGTAGATGTCAGTGAGCCTAAGTGTGAGACCTTGGTGTCAGAGGAAGATGGGAGAAAAGACCACTAGTAGGAATGCAGAGGCCTAGCCATAATTCATGACGTGCATTTATGGCTCGACTCCTAGAAGCGTGTCTGGAGCAGTCATACTAAGGTCAGCACTAGCCCTATGTTGAGAGGAACTTCTCTGTGTAAAAACAAGCGTGAGCACCCTAGCCTTAATCAAGACTACAGACTCCATTCAAAGACAAGGCCAGTGTGTGGACACCCATACAGGGGCCTGGACATGTCCAAATGTACGTAAGGCCAAAGGTGCAAACTCAGTACAGCATTTGTAATCAGAAACCCACAGAAAAAGGGACCAACTGTTAGTACCAAATAGCAAACTAACACAATATGATAGGGAGAAAATATATAAGGGTAATGTCCGGAGAAAACAGACCAGTCTGATCCCGGGACCACACTCCTGTTTGTTGGAATCTTTGTCATCCTGGAGTCCAATAAACACTTTGCATCAAACTTTTCAGTTCCAGTGCTGTTTTTGGACTTGAAATTTCCCACTTCAGGACTTACAATTGTTCACACTACAAAACTTAGAACGTTTTACACTACAATTCCACTTGTCGTACTCCTCTTCCTCCTCCTCCTCCTCTTCGTGTCCGTAGTGGTCCGTAGTGACATGCTGCTATCTAAAGACTTTCTTTTCGGAGAGCCCCCACATCATGCTCGGGCTATGACGCTCCCCGCCCCTCCCCCGTCCGTGCACGGTGACACAGCGAATCACCACGGACGCGTCTGAGCTGTCGCCCAGACACCCCAGGGGGGAAACGCAGCCAATCAGGTCGCCTTGGTGCAGCATCGGGCGGACGGGGGTGGTGGTGGTGGGGGGGGGGAGGGGTGGATGGTTTCGAGGCTGAGTGCATCCCCAGTGACCCGCATGGGAGCAGATGTCCGGGGAGATCAGCTGGAGATCTCTTGAACCTGCTTCAGTTCTGCAGGGGAGGAGGGCGGCGGGATGGGGAGGAGGGAGGGGGGGGGGGGGGGGCAGCCCTGGCATGTTGCCCCTCCGCACTGACAGGGAGAAAACAAGCGAACACGTCGCCTTGGTGCGTGCATCCTGCACGTCGCCCGCAGCCCCCACCCCCTCCCCTGCCCACTCCAAATGGCACGTGCCAGGCAGCTATAGACAGTGTGCATGCATGAGGCATGTCCTGTGTGTCAGAAGTGTACATATGGCTTGATTGGGAATCAGCCAAATGAATGTGGACAAAATGTCCTCCCAGATCAAGCAGAACCGTGCAGAACCGTATAGAGGTCAGGATGTTCCCAGACCTACAGAGACTGTTTTATCAACACATGTTCAGAACCAAAGCCTACAGTCTATTTTATGACCTTGTGTGTGTGTGTGTCTACTGTACTGGACATGAGAGGTGGATTACAATGGGGTCTTGACCGGCACTCTAAGCTCGCGCTGTTAATATGGGAACTGGAGGGGCCGGATGTGTGTTGTGGGTACTGTCTCTTTTGGGCTGACACCCTGCCGCTAAAATGTTTCAGCTCCGCAACCAGAGAACCTTGTGTGGAGGAGGATGAGCACACACACACACACACAACAAACACTTGCATTTCCTAATGAACGTCGGAGCATCGTGGTTCTTCCCCCTCCCCTTGATGCTGTCCTCCTCCTTCTCTTCCTCTCCTCATCCCCCCCCGTTGCTATCCTTTTCCTCCTCCTCTTCCTCCTCTCCTCCTCCTGCCCCTCCTCATGTCCTCACTCTTAAGGCAGGCCAGTCAGAGCTCGTGATTTGACACCGAGCCACAGAGATGAGCCCTTCAGTAGGCTCCTGACCTTTGTTCATTAGCATGCTCAAAGGTCAGGGGTTAAGTGTCCTTCTCGCTCTCGCTATGAAGATGTCGGAGCGGAGCGTTCTGTAATCATCCAGAGATGACCCGACTCTGGCTCTGACACCCAGCGGCCGTTTCAGAGTGGAGGGGGGCGAGAGAGAGAGAGCGCGAGAGAGAGAGGGCACGAGAGAGAGACAGCGTGCGCGAGAGACAGCGTGCGCGAGAGAGAGCGCGAGACAGAGCGAGGGGGCTTTTGGCTGGCCTTTGAGGCGAGATGATAAACAGTGTAATGTGGGCACCCTGCCACTAGGGGTGCTCCTGTGCTCTGGTTGGGTTACCCACTGTCAGGGATCACTTCAGAAGGTTCTCTGGCCTGTAAGATGAGACGGGTTCAGTGTTGTTTGTGGCCTGGATTGTTGAAATAATATGGTTATTTTAAGTAGCGTAACTGGTTTATACATACAGTACATACATTCAGAGTCATTGAACTGAGGGAACGTACACCTAACTAATCTTTTTGTGTCTCTGTGTGTGTGTGTGTGTACTCCAGGAAGGCCCAGGAGCAGGATAAGAAGGTGGTGTTGGCGGGGTGTGTTCCCCAGGCCCAGCCCAGGATGGACTACCTCAAAGGCCTCAGCATCATAGGGGTGGGTCGCCAGTACCAGATTAACACATCAACTACCTGCTAGCTCCAGTATCTTCTGTCTCCAGCAGCGTATATATATACCTGACATCTGTATGTGTATATATACACACACACACACACAAACACACAGCTACAAACTACCTGCTCAGGTAAGATGGTCTCTGGGGTACAGGCTATCTGTTGTTAGAATGTACCTGCCATTCTCCTGCCTGGTGGACATGTTTATTTTTTTTTATCAAGACCCAGAGACGTGACCTAGCAGGGTGTAGCGTGCCTAAGATAAGTGCTTGACTTGCCCTGGCATGGCTGGGGCTGCCCGCTCTCCCCTGGGCTTGTCATCCACACAAAGGGTTAGGTCTGCCACCGGGCTAAACAATAGGCTCCTTTTGACTGTTGGTGAATGAGCCAGGTGACAGCAGTTACAGTCACCACTCCCTCTTTTATCAAGGTATCACAATCGCCTCATGCAAATGAGCCCCACCCCCCATTCACACACGCATTTGCATATCCCACCAACGGCATTCCAATTTGGAATTCCAGTGTTATTGGAACCCTCAAGGATATACAGGGAACCGGTAGATAGTATGTAAATGTGTAAAAGGCATAGATAATATGTACATAATATATAAATGAGTAATGCGGTCAGTGGTTGAGGTCCCCAGCTCTAATAAACTCACCAGCTGGTGTGTGTTCAGCACCCCAGGCTGATGTACGTCTTTATTGAATCTGATTACATTATTCAGGGTATAGAACATTTAATGCAACATCTGATGTTCATGTTTATTAAGCAGACAAGCTCGGCAACAGTCAACAAACGTATACCGTCCGTGGTTGTGGGGCCTCCGGATTAATTGAACAAAGCTTATTTACTAGCCAGCCAGTTAAACCAACATCACTTTGATTTGACTCGAAGGGAAACTGACAGGCAAACAGACAAGCAGGCAGTCCAAGTTGAGATTGGACAACTTTGAGTGAGAAACAGAAGGGTTTGCCGGGGTCTCTTAATTGGTTCCAGAGCTGTACGTGACCCATAGGATATAGATACTCTATAAAGCCTTTCTCAACCTTTCCAGCGCTGCCTCTTCTAGCTGACCTTCCTCACCAGCTCATCCTCCTCTCTCCACCTGCATGTCTCCAGGTGCAGCAGATCGACAGAGTGGTGGAGGTGGTGGACGAGGCCATAAAAGGTGAGACCCCCACGCAGGTAGATGGACTGTGTACACGAGGCTGTCGACGGGAGGATCAAACGGGCCATGAATGTCGAACTCCACCGCTCGGTTTCGGAGCGGAAACCTTGGGTTTTTCAGAGTCTCTCTCACTAGTGTTTTGTTTGGGCCAGGTCCCTTCAGCAGCAACGCTGCCATTCTCATCTCAGCTCCTCTCCTCCATGACAAAGCTCCCACAAACACCCCCCCCATCCCCCTTTTGCACACGTTTATCTGTGCTCATGGCCTTCACTTTGTCTGCCTCCTCCAATCCCTCCATCACACCTGGCAGCTAAGCATTGACAGAAAGAGAGAGAGAGAGATTCGATGTGTTCCTCTTGGTCTGTGATGGTGTCTTCACAATAGACATGCCCTTGTGCTGCTCCGTGTGTGTGTACCTCATTCTCTCCTTGTTCTTTCATAGCCGTGGCAACAGGCCACTCAGAGAAAAGAAAAGAAAGCCCACTATTCAGTAAACCCGAGAAAAAAACGAATTTATAAAGTACGATTTCCAGAAACACTAAACGCTCAATAAGGAGTGATAAAAGAAAAGATATCTATTGTGGCGCACTAGAATACAAACTGCTTAGAAAGGCAGAATGAACACTCTTTTTGAAATAATTGGCATTGTAAATATTTTCCCTGCGAGACAAGCTGCCATTAAGCTTTCAGGGATTCTCGTTCTCTTTCTCTCCTTGACTCCATCCCCACAATCACGTGGGATTGTGGGCCCAAAGCCCCGCGCTCTTCATCTTGTCATTTCCCTCCTCTTCCTCCTGTGATCAGGTGGACAGGTGAGGCTGCTCCCACTCCTCCAGAGCTCCCCCACCGGCCCCCCCCCAGCACCTCTCCACCTCCCTCTATCCCTCTCTCCCTTCTCCTCTCCTTCCTTCTCCTCTCACGCTGGCAATCCATGAAAGACAAGGGAGGAAGGGAGAGAGAGGGAGAGGGAGAGAAAGTCCCCCAGCAGAGATGAGTGTGGGTTGAAGATGAGAGATTCAAAGAATCTGACCGTATTTCTGTGGGACTTTTATTGTCATGAAAGCAGAAGTTTCCCCGGGTTCACGGAAGTGAACAGAGGTCAGGAAGTGTAGTTCAGTGTAAATAATCTCTCTCCCCTCCACTTTCTAGCTTTGTGTGTGTGTCAGACCTTTGGTAATATATTCCAGTGAAGTTTTTTTTTTTTTTTGTCTCCTTTTTGTGTGTTTTGATGCGAAGGTCACTCGGTGCGTCTGCTGGGTCAGAAGAAGGATAAAGGCAAGCGTCTGGGTGGGGCCCGATTGGATCTGCCCAAGATTAGGAAGAACCCCCTCATAGAAATTATTTCCATCAATACGGGGTAAGCGCTTTTATTCATTTTTTTTCTTCTCTCCTTTTGAAAAACGCCCCTCTCGTCCCTTTCTCATAAAATATTCAGCATCACCTGAGAATTCAATTTCTCTCTTCCCTCCTGCTGTCACACCCACGCGCACACACACACACCGCACAGACACACTCCACGTTCCAACCAAGCCATCGAATCCCCTCTGTGCTCCTGATTGTTTCAATTTGTTGTGATCTCTGTTTGTGTGTGTGTGTGTGTATTGCTGCACGCTTCATTGCTGTGTGCCAGAAGATTAAACATATTTGCTTTTTGGAGCAATATATTACCAGGTCCCAGGTCCCTCTATATCCAGGCTTTCATTACTGTTGTGCTTCCGAAAATGGCATCAGGTTTTCATGTCATGAACACACAGCCTTAGCTCTGAGAACAGACATGGACTGACTTCATACTGGACTGTGTCTGTGTCTGTCTCTGTGTGTGTGTGTGTGTTTTCCTAAACTGCCCATGTAGACCTCACCTACAGCAGTTCTCACAGCATCCAGCACACTCCAGAGTTTTGCAGTGTTTCACCTCGGCGCCTACCTTAACAGTTACCTCAACCACCTAACCTGAGCAGTCTTGTTGGCTCCATCCTCGTCTTAGTCAGAGGATTCCAAGGTCCTGAGTCAGGACTCCTGACTCCATGACTCTGTCCTTTACCTGTGGCTCCGGAACGTTCTGGAGCGTTATATCCAAGAGGCCAGGCCTGAAAGAGCCTTTTGTTCTCCTGCAGCACTGACAACCTCTCTGACTCAAGTCTGATGGCATAACACTTCCCTCCACTCAGGTTTCATACCATCCCCGATGTCACCCGCCAGGGAGCAACTTCCTGCTGCCGTTCCCTGTCTCAGGTTGTTGTCTTGTTGCCGTGGTAACCTTCAACCGACAGGGTGTTCTTGATTCTCTCAGAACAAGCAGGGAACACTGAGGAGGACAGACCTACAGCAGGTCAAACAGGATGTAGGAGACAGTCCTGAAAGGAGTGGGTGAGGGGGGGGGGGGGGGGGGGGGGGGGCAAGGGGTCTCAACCCAGCGCTAGAAATGCACAATTCTTCACCCCCACCCACCCACCCACCTGCCTGTCAGTCATTGCTTTACTCAAATCAATTAAAATCAAATACAAGTTGATTTGTTTAGCCCTTTTTTCCCCAGTCACAGAAGGCTTCGCAAAAGCCCACAGAACCGCACCTGATACAGACCCTGTCAACCATGGAGAAAACATTACATGCGACAGCACCCGAGACTCCTCGCTGTGGACTGGTCTTCTCTGACCGACCGACCGCACACACACACACACACACACACTTTCACTCTGATCATTTCAGTGGTCCATCTCTCTCAGAAGTGAAGGCATTTCAGTTTTGCTGTTGTTCGATTGCTTTTTTGACGAGGACTCACCTGCTGGTCACAGAGCATGTATGGCGTCCTGGGGAGCGTGTTGCCGTCGGGAGCGTGTTGCCGTGGAGAGCATGCTGGCGTTCCAGCGTGCGGGCGTCTTCTGTGAAGTTGGGAGCTGTGCTTGGCCACAGCAGGTAGTAAGGCCAGAACAGGGAGGCCAGCACAAAGCCATCACTGGGGTACGGAACCCAATTTATCACTCTGCTGCCCGGTGATTGTGTGTGTACAGTACATGTGTTTCTTATTTATTTTTGAGGCTATAGGTCAGCAGGGGTCACCTTGTTTTGAACCTCAGTGTGACCAGAACTCATCCATCCCATCTCTGAGCTTCTTTTTAGACGGGTCCTTTATGTCCAATTACCCAGAGAGCTGGAGATAGGAGAACCTCAAGTGTTTCTTCAGGGGGTTTGTTGGAGAAGGACACATGTCGCTGTAGGGAGCTGACTGGACTCATCACCTGCTCAGAAAGCTGTTAGCTAGCATCAGTGGAGAAGCCCCGTAGCAGCTAGAACGGATTAAGCAGCATGCAATGGTGTGTGTCTGCGTGCGTGCGTGTGTGTGCCTTTGCATGTGTTTTTGTGTGTGTGTGTGTGTGTGTGTGTGTGTTCCACATTGTCCCTCATACACACCTACCTAGACAAGGTCTCCTCCGTGTCTATAGGAGCCTGCCCCGCCCCAGTGCACCCTGGGATAGAGGTGCAGCCTGGCCCCCTCTGATGTGCTTCCTGTAATCTGCAAGTTTGTACGACAGCGCAGAGAACACCGCCCCACAGCAGCATGCCAGGTTAATTAGAAAACTCCTCCCCCGGCGACGCGTAGCGACAAACGAGATGAAAAGACACCTTGAGATGCCAAGCGTGTATTTCCTTTGTGGGTTGGAAGTGTAGGCGTGGGACTTGTAGTTCTTTACCCTCTTTGCGGTCCCCCTGATTAAATTGGGCGACTTGTTTTGATTATTACTTTGATCGCTTGCCACTGCTGCTAGCACAAAAAAAGAAAAACTACAAACTTTGGGGTTATGGAGTTTAAAGGTGGATGAGGAGTTGTGTTCAGCAGGATTGTGCGGGTCAGCAGGGAATCACTATCAGTTTATAGCAGCATGATTAAATGCACAATGTTTGTAGGGATTTGCCAGATTTGGGTCAATTGTCTGATCCCTACCCAATAGCGTTTTGATTTAACCTTGTATAACTTCACCAGTCGAATGAGAGCTAAACCCCCTCAGAATGTACTTATTGTTGGAGATGAGAGGCCAAACAGATGAGTTTGTAGGTAAAAGTTCCAGTCCTGTTTACATGAGGGAGCCGATGGCCTCATGTAAGAGGCTGTGTTTCAGATGCATCCTCAAAGTGACAGAACCAACCCATGACACGGTGGGTGTGTAACCGTGACATCCTGTGTGTCAAACACAGCACTCTACCGTTAGACCAAGAGGTCGCCAGGGGTCACAGGCCTGCCTCTCTCTCCTGCCAACCTCCTATTGATGGAGACCGCTTGCAGCTCCTTCCCAGCGCGTGTGCCGGTGTGTGTGTGTGTGCGTGCGTGTGTCCCTACATCCCTCCCTCTCAGCCCAGTGGTCTCGTGTCCCTCCTGGGCAGAGGGCCGGTCTAAGGTCTGACCTCCTGTCTGGTGCCTGACAGGTCGGAGAGTGGAGGGGTTGGACTGGGGGTCCAGCAGGGGCCAGGACACAGCTGGACTCCCCTGCTGACCTCTCCCAGATCCTCAGGACTCCACAACCTTAAGAGAACCTGCACTTGTGCTGGTCTTTGGATACCAAACACCCCCTGTGTCCTGCATGAAGCCAGTATGCATAGAGCACATTCATCTGCTTATAGAACCTGGTCAGATTGGAGACTCTGATATATAAGTATGATGATGATAATGAGGAACAGACTTCTTCCTTTTAACCCAGCTAACTGAGTTTCTGGGGGAAAATCGGGGGGGACAGCGGTTGATTGGTTGGCCCGTCAGTCATTTCCTGTCCAAAAGGGGTGTGTTTACGGGAACACTGTTGACAGGCTGGCAGAGACGAGCAGATGAGGAAGCTGACTGGCAAGAAGGATGACTCAGCAAGGCTGGCAGACACACTGACGAATGGATAGACAGGCAGGCAACCAGCCAGATATACAGACATACAGACAGGTAGACTAGACAGGCAGGCAGACAGACAGACCTCCAGATGGCCCCTGTCTAGCCAGCACAGACGGACAGTGTTGTTATGCTCAGTGCTAAGTTGTCCCCTAAGCAGGGGGGCTTTTGACAGGATCACTAGGAGAATAGCAGGCCTCTGCCTCATCCCACTGCTCTCCACCTCTCTCAAGATCACTACTGCACAGCACTGTAGCACACACACGCTCCATCTATACCAGCCAGCCAGCCAGCAACTCAGGTCCAAGCATGCGTGCTAACCTGACTGACCCCCCAGCAACACCAACCCAAGCAAGCAGTTAACCTGGCGTCTGGGAATACCTATGAAATTCAATTAAATTAGAAATTGATTTACAATATTAGTTTCATTAGGTTTGGTATTAATGTCTACGCCTATTAAATCAAATTAAATTGATTTCCACTCCTATTAATTTCCTTCCCATTAAAAAGTAAAAGTAATTCTGTGCAGCTGTTGGAATCCTCCAATGCCCTGTAGCTATGCTAATTGTGTTAGCAGTTGTAACCAATTAAACAAGAACATTTACGTAGAACAGGCTGAGAAGGCTGCTTGATGAGAAAGAATATAAAATATTGTCACTCATCATAAATACATTCTTTACTTGTTTATTCTTAATGTTTTATTTTTTACCCATGATGCCTTAGCAGAGACTTTGTACAACACAGTGTTAGCGTGGGCTGACCTTAACACTGTTGCTTCACAGGGAAACACAAGAAGACTTGTTTGATTGGCTGTGGGGCAGGGGTCACCACCATGCGCTTCAAGCACGTGCTGGAGGGCCTTGGGGTTGGCTTTCCCCGCTTGTTGGAAAGAAAATCCAGCATTCAAGGCCTGAGGGGCTTCTTAAACTTTACTGGCAAGAACACAAGGCGTGGTCAGGCTTCTCATTTCTACAGTATGTGTAAGTGGTGTCTGGTGGAGGTTTGCAGTCCATTTAGCTTGTATGTGTGTGTGTGTGTAGCCTGAGGGAGTGACAGTGAATGGGCTATTGTGAGGCGTCAAGGCGTGAAGATTCATCACTCATAAACAAGCTGTTTACCGTCATCAGTGACCTGGCCCATAAAACAGGAACCAGCATTTTATATAATAACGGCTGTCTCTCTCTCTCTCTCCCTCTGTTAATCTCAGTGTGGAGGGTGTGATGGTAAGACAGTCAGTGAAGGGGTAATTCCAGTGTGTTTTCTCAAGCTTCGCTGGTCTAACTGTGTCTAATGGGCCTGTAGAGGAGCGGGGCAGCATGCTCTCCCCTCTGTGAGCAACGTGTTGACAGGCCTGTCGCTAGACGCCAGCCTCACCAGCTCTCACCAGGCTCCGAGAGACACTGCAGCCAACAGGGCTCAGTCAGGGGTGAGACAGGGGACTAGGCCGGGGTCATCTCGTCTCAGAGGCACCGAACGGGCCGGAAGTATGAAATCGTTAATGGTCCCGTGCGTTGTTTAATAATGCCCACTTACGCCAGGGCTCGTCAGCCGTCTTGTCAAGGACGGGGATAGTTGGGACCTTTTTGTACACACTGAAGGATTCTGTTGATCTGATTGAGGAGCCTTGTTTATTATGGGATGTGGGAATGATGTTATTGGGCCCATACGGCTCTGTTGCCAGGGGAAGCAGGCAGAAAGAGCCAGCTCATCCATACTTAGTAATGTCACCCACTTTGCCTAGGGATTAGTCTGTATGTGGTAAACATACTGTGATTATCACAATGTTTGGGTTGTGTGTGTGTGTGTCTGACGTCATCCTAACATTGTTTGTGAGCATTGTTTCCAGCGTTTATTCCTGTGAGAGCTGCAGTGTGAGACTGTGGATCTGCAGGATTGACTCTGTCTGGGTCTATACTGAGAATGTCGTCAAACCCAGACACTTACTTGATTTATGAATTGTTCCCACAGCCTGTGCTAGCTGTTGCACTGGAACTACACTGTAGTCGTTCACTGTGAAGGTGTATGTGCGTTTATGAGTGTGTGTGTGTGTGTTGTAGCCGGATGAGAGGCGCTGGTCCCATCGGCTGTTTCCTGAGTGATTTCAGATTCACCCCCCCGCCACGGTACCCCCCAGCCTCCAGCCCCCGGCCTCCAGCCCCCGGCCCCCAGCCCCCACACAGCGCAGGAGAAACAAAGGCTCTTATCTGCCTGGCTGCTGACCTTAACTCATGATCCTGTGTGACAGGGGCTTTCCCTCACTTGCCCCCTCTTTCCCCATGACTGTGACTGGAGGGTCACGGGGACAGGAATGAGGGGGCTGGGGGTGGGTTCCAGATTCATGTGTTTGTGCTTTCTCTGTGTTGTCGTCACCATCGAGGGGTCTGTAGCCTGGTCAGCTGTCCGTCCCCTCACACACAACACAAAGCACAAGCACCAAACGTAAAGGCTGCCCATCGCCTCGGTCATCACCGCTGCTCCCGTCTCGCACACCTTTAGCCAGTCTTCAGTCCTCGTTCAGTTTGGTCTGTTGGCACCAAAACCTTCTTTGTTGAAGCCCTGCGTCAGGAGGACCTGTCTTTGTACCGACACACAGACACTCCTCTGGTTGGTGCTGCTCCCCCCTCCCTCCCTTCCTCGCCCCTTAATGAATGTGATGAAACTGTGTTCGAACTCGCTGCGTCCAAGCTCAAGGTTTAATTCCGCTTATTGATTTTTGTATTTTTTGCGGCGAGGATTGATGAAAAGGGCAGGGTGAATGATCCCTCTGTGAGTTCATAGGAGATGATCTGATGTTATAGAGGAGAGACGAGAGGCTTCACACTCTCACCCGTTTTCCCCACAGGGCCTGTAGACACACAATGAAAAGATCTCTCCTTTCCTCTCCCCTTCTCCTTTCCTCAGCTCGGTAGGCCAGGTTATAAACTCCTTCAGGTGTTCCACGGTCTATCCTCCAGTCCCACCATAAGACTCCTGGACCTCCTCCTCTGACACCATAGTCCCTCTCTGGGTACAATCAAGCGGAGCTGGTTCATGCGGGGGGCTCCGAGACCTAGCGTAAAGTATCAAGTAAATAACACTACTAAGTCCTCCTGCCTGAACCTGTCAATCTCAACTTCCATACGTTCGTCTACCTGGGAAAGGACTTCCTGCTGTGCTCCTCCTTTCTATTCAGGATTGTCGTGCCACCTATACCTAACCGAGCAGGCCTGCTTCCTCTCGGCTTCCCCGTGTTGCTCCCCGTGGATCTGATCCGCCGTCACATCCTTGACGGGTCGTGGGAGGTTCTGAAGAGGCACTGCTGGATGCACAGGGGCGTTTGATTCGCTCTACTTGGCGTGCCCTTTTGGGGCGGCAATGATGTGACAGTTCGATATGCCTGATTTGGAACGTTTGACAATGGAGATTGAAACATGGCATGGCGTTGAATCATGCGAAGATAATTTTCATTTGTATGCACTACCAATTTGTGTTTGGGTGTGTGTAGTAGTGAAGTGTATAATATTCTCAGTGATATAGCTCTTCTTTCTGTCATAAAACTTGAACAGGCGATTGTTCTTTATTTGCTGCACTTCATTTTGGAGCGTTTCATCAGGATCTGGTTCATCTGGCGCTTTCCGACCCCCCATGCCCCCCCATGCCAGAGGACGTGGTTCCGTGTTGAAGAACAGCAGCGCTAGCTAGCTGCTCATGCTTTAGCACAGAACCCATCAATTCAAAGTTATCTCAAAGTTAGACAAAGAGTGAGAAACAGAAAGGAGAGAGAGGGAGAGAGAGAGAGGGAAAGACAGAGAGTGAGTAAAATGAAGAAGGAAAAAAAATCATTAGCCAAGTTTAAAAGCAAATTTAACTAGGCCTATGTGCACTTTGTAATTACAATTTTCCCCGGTAATTCCAGCGCAGCAGCATCACATGTGTCCCAGCCAGAATTAGAAGCAGGCCGTCAGCACTGAGACCTAATGGAAGAGCTGTCTGCTCTCTCTAGGTACCCACTAGAATCCATTACCACACATTCACCACAGATGATAATTGCTTGAGATAATGTGCAGTATCTCCGAGTTATCTGAAGACAGAGGCGCACGCCGCGATGGGCTGTTTTCCCAAGGAAAAATAAAAGAAACGTTTGAAGCCGAAAAAATAGCAGCGAGGCCAAATGTGCTGATCCCCTCAGAATCGTAAAGTTGACTTTGACATCAGCGTGTGAACTTCTGCGCATCGTCGTCTTTCGGTCTCGTCGCACTATTCACTCAAGTGTACACACACACACACACCGACTTTTCTCCTCTTGTGTTCTCACATGTGACCTTCCCTGTCTCGTCAACACAAACATGACAGTGGAACAGTCCTCCATGTCCCCATCCTCCCCCGCTCAGGCTGCGTTTGTGTAATGATGTCTTTAAGCTGAACCCAGTTTACATGCACGCCTTTAGATTCATCTTCCAATTAAAGAGGGGAAACCGTGGACACGCTTATCGTCATGGCTTAGTGCGTATCTAGCGTGTGTTCTGAGGAAGTGGCGTCCTCTCGGGTGGGTCCCTGCCATTGGGGGGGGTCAAGTTAATTTAGAATAGGCATCCGTTAGGGGGCCTGGATTAATAAGTGGAGAGACCACTGTCTGTCCAGGGACCCTGTTTGTATTGAGTCATTGTGTTGTTTGTGTTTTTTTTGGAGGACTGTTTACAAGGTAACATGGAGTCTCTCTCTCTCTCTCTCTCTCTCTCTCTCTCTCTCTCTCTCTCTCTCTCTCTCTCTCTCTCTCTCTCTCGTCCTCTCTCTCGTTCTCTCTCTCTCTCGTCCTCTCTCTTGTCCTCTCTCTCTCATCTCTCTCTCTCTCGTCCTCTCTCTCTCAACTTTTCTCTCTCTCTCTCTCTCTCTCTCCTCTCTCTCTCTCTCTCTCTCTCTCGCTCTCTCTCTCTCTCTCTCTCTCCTCTCTCTCTCTCTCTCTCTCTCTCTGTCCTCTCTCTTGTCCTCTCTCTCTGTGAGACTGCCTGTCTTCCTGTCAGTGTCAGTTTGGAGTGACAAACCAGTCTGAGCTCATTGTTTTGATGTTGAAACACAGCGGTGTGTCGTCTTGTCTCTCAGGATTAATGTGGAATGTGATCCATACTAGGGGCCTAGATCACATTAAAGTGTGTGGCGGGAGGGGGTCTAGACCCCTGGAGTGCTGTGTGTATCAGAATGATCTGTTTATGTGTATCAAAAATGTGTGTGTGTGTGAGGAGGGGGGGGGGGAATTCAAGTACAGGACCCCATCTGTTTTGGTTTTCTCCCAGGCAAGGTCATGTGACCCACTTGCCATCTTCAATGCCCACTCCAATCTAGCAAAGTGCCCCAGATAGACTCTGAACACCCCCCCCCCCCCCCCATCCCCCAGAAACCTCAGTTCACATCAGCTCCAGACCTCCAGATCATTTATAAACCTTTACAAGTATTCCCCCCCCACACTCTGTCCCCCATCCACAAAGGAGCATTTGCAGCTCGTAGGGCCACAAGATAAGAACATTCCAGATGAATGTATTTTTCGTCCTCTCGGTCGGAAATAGTCCTTTTTATTCTTAGCCGTGGGTACTGTGCCGCGTCTGTTCGGGACTGGAGGCGGAGTGTTCTCCATTGGTTCTGGCGGCCGCGTTCACCATGGGCGCTCTCACAGTCCCAGTCCTCACGGCGGGATCATCAGCCGGGCTGCATGACCACCGCCATGCGACAGCGGGGCCGAGCAGGAGGGGAGCGTCTGGGTTTATTCTGAGACCTGTTTCACGGCTCCCAGATGGGGTGGGGGAGAGGGGTGTTGGGGGGGGGGGGGGGGGGGGGCGGGGCTGTCTCGTGTTGGCCCTGAGGCCTGTTCTCAAAGCATGTTTACAGTCTCTCTCCTACTCTCTTTGCAGAAGAGAGAGGGGGGAAGAAAGACTGAAGTGTGAGAGGATAAAAGTGCTGTTGTTACCAGGAGCACTGGGTTCTCTCTGGAGACAGATATGGTGGGAGAGGGAGGGAGGGAGAGAGGGGCAGGAGAGGAGGAAAGAGGAGGGGGGAGATAGTGAGGGGACAGGAAGGAGCGAGGGAGTCAGAGAGAGATAGACATGGAGAGAGAGAGAAAGAAAGAGAGAAGCTCCAATATCGCCTGTTCCACGGTGGATCCTAATCAGGGAGATACCATTATGCTCACCTGTCCATGTGTCTGTTGCGCTGGACATGAAGCACGGCGTCACAGACACACAGACCCAAGACGTGTGCATTGATCCTGTCTGGAGGTGGATGGCCATTTACAGGAGCATTCATGTTCATCAGCGCTGTGTTTGAGTGAAAACACGGCTGCTTCTTCTGAAAGCTCACTTTGATCTAACACAGCTAGCTGTGTGGAAAACCTTAATGAGTCCTACAGGTATACTCTTTCCACTTCACACCCGCCTAGTGTCTTCACAAGGGTTTTCAGACATGAAACAGGGTTTTGACATTAAATTATTTGAAAAGAGTGGTATTAATGTCTCTGTCTCTCTCTTTTTCCCTCCCTCCCTCCTTCCCCTCCCCTCCCTCCCCTCCCTCCTCCCTCCCTCCCTCCCTCCCTCCCTCCCTCCCTCCCCTCCCTCCCCCTCCCTCCCTCCCTCCCTCCCTCCCTCCCTCCTCCCTCCCTCCCTCCCTCCCTCCCCTCCCTCCCTCCCCTCCCTCCCTCCTCCCTCCCTCCCTCTCCTCCCTCCCTCCCTCCCTCCCTCCCTCCCCTCCGCAGGTGTTTGAACGCGTGTACGTACTGTAAGACCAAGCATGCGAGAGGAGACCTGGCCAGCTACCCCATAGAGGAGCTGGTGGAGAGGGCCAGGCAGTCGTTCCAAGGTAAGTCTCAACGCCCCACAGACAGACAGACAGACCGCCAGACAGACACACAGACAGACAGGACAGACCGCCAGACAGACACACAGACACACAGACAGATCGCCAGACAGACACACAGACAGACACACAGTCAGAACAGTGTGTTGTCATCTCCTCAGCAACTGTCCCCAGACATGGAGACAGGAAGGGCCCGCCTCCTCACCCTGCCAAACAGCCAATCGGCTTGATCGGCCACATCAATGGGTCCATCCAATCCCAGTGAAGGTCTTAAAACGTGGCATGACTGTAGCTGTGAATCAGTTTATAGTCGTGATCTCCCAGGGTCACCCAGTCGCAGAACAACAGCAGCAGGCTTAGTCCAGTCTCCTAAACCAGAGGAGAGATGCAACAACACCAGGATCTCCCCTTCAGACCCCAGCATTCCAAGTCCACAACAAGATTATTTTGATCATGTGCTTTTGTCCAGTCCACTAATGTCCACGGGGGGGCTGGAGCACCAGGGGCAGGAATACGTCTTTATTCACTTATCTGGAGTGCAGCGGCTTTGACAGGATGGGGGGGAGGGGGGGGGGGGGGGGGTATTAGAGGCCATCACAAACACATGTTGATGTTGTCGTTTATTGGGCCATGCTGGTCGTGAGGAACAGCCTCCACGCAGTCCCTTCTCGTTAGCAGTCAATCAGCAGTCAGTCAAGGAAAAGCTTGTCGGCTGCCTCCCTGGCCTCTGACAGCGGAGCATGGCTGACTAGACGTTGCGGTTGCGTGCGTGTGTGTGTGTGTGTGTGTGTGCTGCTCTCTGACTGTGGGCGAAACACTGTTTCTGCATGTGCTTTTCCTGTCATGTAGTAGCGGAGCCCTGTGACAGACTGTTTACTGTTCTCTTGGCTTATTGTGACAGTGGTACCGTGATACCTCTGTGGTACTGCTCCGCCATGTGACCGGTTGTAAGGCATGTGTTTGTGTGTGCGTGTGTGTGTGTGGGTGGGGGGGGGGGGGGGGGGGGGGGGCACGTGTGTGTGTGTGTGGTGGGGGGGGGCATGTGTGGAAGCACGAGTCTGTCTGTGTGTGTTTTTTGTGTATGTGAGCACTGGTGGTGTGTGTGTGTGTGTAGCGCTATGTGTGTAAGCACGTGTGTGTGTGTGGTGTTTTCTCACTAGCAGCATGAAAGCAGAAGCTGACTCTGGCCAGCCGTTAGACCTGGGGAAGCAGCCAGGGAAGAGGGGCTGGTGTGTGTGTGTGTGTGTGTGTGTGCTGCTCAACTCAGACCCACAGGGGGAACAGGAAGTAGGGGTTAGCAGGGGCGGGTGTCATT
Organism: Osmerus mordax; assembly: GCF_038355195.1. Taxonomy (NCBI): domain Eukaryota; kingdom Metazoa; phylum Chordata; class Actinopteri; order Osmeriformes; family Osmeridae; genus Osmerus; species Osmerus mordax. The sequence goes on from NC_090055.1 coordinate 6,743,665, forward strand.
CTGGAGAAGTCGCTGCAAGACACCGCATTCTCTCATTTTGAAGTTTTGTGCCCCACACAAACACACACACTCTCACACCCAGAATGGTGTTGTTGCGACAGTGCAAGGCCACAGCAGGTCTCGCCAACAAGCCCTGAAACTGCAGCTGTCTGGTGTTAGTGCTGCATGCGTCCGCAGTGACTGCAGCTTGGACAGCAGGGCCACCACATCCCCTCACATGTGACTAACTGGCGCTAGGACCAGACTCCCCTAGCCCTCTACCTGGGCTTATCTCACCCAGCTGAGCTTCACACACGGGCCCGTCAATTTGATTTGCTCCGCGTTTTTTCAAATGAAAAGCATAAGAATGAATGCTAATCTGATTGGCCGGGCCGCCCTAGTGAGGTTTATCCTTTTATCTCTGAACTTTGAAAGGATTTATGTATTTATTCAAATGAGATTGGAGGTAAATAGCGTTGGCGAATGCTTGACAAAAAAATGAAACCCTTTTTAAGTAATTTTGAATTATTCAAATGGCTGTATGAATAAGTTCCCATCATAAGGCTTTTTACATATATTTTCCCCACTGGAGTGTTTAGACAGTTCAGTGTTAATGTCTGACTCCTGCTGAGGGAGGGAGTGTGTGTGTGTGTGCGCTGTGCACGTTGTGTGTATTCGGACATGAGCTATTCTCTCTCACACATAGACATACACCAGACAGCCACTCACACACACCTAGACCTAGCTTGGGTTCTAATAATAGAATTACAGTAGAACAATAGAATAGAGCCCCGGCTCTGATAACACCAGTTATCCAGAGCTCCAGGCAGGAAGAACGTCACACTGTCTGGCTGGGGCTACCAAGTACGCTACAGTAATGTGTGTGTGGGGGGGTGGGGAGGGGAGGGGGGGGGAGTAGACTCACACACTCTCTCACACACACACACACACACACACACGTACATTGACTGAAGTGACCCTTTTGCAGCATGCACATGCACACATTGATGGGGGATTGAAAATGGGTTTGTGCAAACCTGCCCCCTGCGAAATTGCCTTTGGGACAAAGTGTGTATGTGTGTGTGTGTGTGTGTCAGGGAAACGAGTCAAAACCCCTGTGACCCAGCGATGGGCCTGTATACGCCTGTCGCCTGAGTGCGTGTTTATGGTGTGTGTGTGTGTTTACAATCCCCAGCATGGAGAAAGCGCCCAGGATTAAAACAAGCCCGGCCTCCCTCCCGTGCACTGGAACATCTGGCTGCCAACTCTCTCACGCCGCTCAGCCTTGCAGGCTGAGCGTGTGTGCTCGCGTTTTAGTGCAAGTGTGTGTGTGTTTTGAGCGTGAATGTGGTGGCGAGTGTGTGTTTCAATATTCCCAGATAGGGTTGGTGCCAGCCCAGGGTTAAACAATCACTGCCTCAAGTTCACAAACACGGCGCTCCGAGCTAAATAAACGTCCCCTGCGTTAATGAATGGCAGCCTCAAATATTTACCCAGAACACCGCTGAGGGGGGGGGGGGGGGGGCAGGCAGCTGGGGTCTCCACTGGCAGCTGCTCCCCCCCCTGCCCCCCTACACACATAAAGGTGATATATAGCCTGGCTACCCTAATGCAGGAGTGACATATTTAATGTGTCCCAAAGAAGCATGGTCCCAGATAGAGGTTATTAGGCAGGAGAGAGGGGATGAGGGAAGGGCTGGAGAGATGGAGGGAGGGATGACAGCATTAACCTCAGGTCTCACCATTGACTGGGCCTCTCTCTGAATGCATAAGCAGAAGGCAGAGTCTCCGAGACCAGGGGACATGATCAATGTCTCTAGGGTGCTCGAGGTGTGCGTGTGTGTGTGTGTTTTGTGTTTGCTCGGCACCAGGTGTTTGAGTACCCCCCTCCACCCACCCACAAACACACACACAAACATACACCACATAAACACACACGCACACACGTACGACTGAAGGAGCTTGGGGTTATATGTGATGTAGGACCAAGACAACACTGTCTCCTCCTGTCCCGTACTCCTCCCTACATCATCTCTCCTCCTCCTCCCTCCTCCAGGTGGGAGTCCATCACTCCTGTCATTCTCTCCATCCTCAGGCCTGCCGTGTCTAGGAGCAGTGGTTCAGAAAATGTACTGACCAGCAATCAAAGTGAACATGTTGCATTTCCCCTTCCTGCTCACACACACACACATACACACACACGGGGGTAGTGTTTTCTCCCTGAGTTGTTTATATGGATGACTGTCCAGGTCCCTAGTCTTGCCTCCCGCTACAAGGTGCATCAGAGCACACCCAAAACTAATGTATTCATTGGTCAGGATGGGCCAGTGCACAGGAAACTGGTTCACCCTCGCCAGCATGAACTCACCAGGGAGAGGCGAGCGTTTAAAAAGATTAGGGTGTGTGTCTGTGTGTGTGTGTCTGTGTTGTGTGTGACTGTGTGTGCGGTTGTGTGCGTCTCACACAATCCATCAAGAGAATGGAATATCAGAACGAGATGTTCTCCAGTGTGACCTCTGCCATGTTGACTGGCCTCCATTAGCTTGGTTCCCTACTGTACAGTATTATATCCTATAGCCTTACAGTAGGCCTATGCGTTGCTATTCATGTATACTAAAAGTTTGGTTTATGAGAGGAATTCAATCAGGAGACATAAAGGCAGAGCATGTTAATCATGTGCTGTCTGACAACAATACTACCTCAAGCAGTCCCCTCCCCCCTCTCAGGTTCTCCCCTGTCCTCCTCTCTAGATCCTACCCTGTTCTCCTCTCTAGGTTCCACCTCTCGTCCTCCTCTCTAGGTTCCACCCTGTCCTCCTCTCTAAGTTCTACCCTGTCCTCCTCTCTAAGTTCTACCCTGTTCCACTCTCTAGGTTCTACCCTGTTCTCCAGTCTAGTTCTACCTGTCCTCTTCTCTAGGTTCTACCCTGTTCTCCTCTCTAGGTTTTACCCTGTTCTCCTCTCTAGGTTCTACCCTGTCGTCTTCTCGAGGTTCTACCCTGTCCTCTTCTATAGGTTCTACACTGTTCTCCTCTCTAGGTTCTACCATGTCCTCCTCTCTAGGTTCTAACCTGTTCTCCTCTATAGGTTCTACCCTGTCCTCTTCTGTAGGTTCGACCCTGTTCTCCTCTCTAGGTTCTACCCTGTCCTCTTCTCTAGGTTCTACCCTGTCCTCTTCTATAGGTTCTACCCTGTCCTCTTCTCTAGGTTCTACCCTGTTCTCCTCTAGGTTCTACCCTGTCCTCCTCCTCTAGGTTCTACCCTGTCCACTTCTCCTAGGTTTCTACCCCCTGTTCACCTCTCGAGGTTTTACCCTGTCCTCTTCTGTAGGTTCTACCCTGTCCTCTTCTGTAGGTTCTACCCTGTCCTCTTCTCTAGGTTCTACCCTGTCCTCTTCTCTAGGTTCTACCCTGTTCTGCACTCCAGCACTTAACACTCTCGGCACACACAATTCTCCTCTGCTTCTGACAGGTCTATTTCACTGCAGCTCCGTTTAAGAATTTCCAGAGTTGACCGTGAATCCTTTCCTGTTGAAGCACTTGCTCAGCAAATATCCCTCATGAGTTTTTCAATACGCCATCACTTAAAAAAAAAAAAAAAAAAGCCCAATGCTCAGTCATAATCAATATGCTAATATCAATAGCATCCTGAAGCTCTTAGTGGAGTATTGAAGATGTGGTTAAAGTCCCTCTGCTCTCCAGAGGTGGATGAAGCCTGAGTAATTACAGCTTTCAACCAGGGTATAGTGGAGGACTGGTACTGTCCTCTCGGTGTGTGTGTGTGTGTGTGTGTGTGCTGGAGATTAGGAGTAAGCAGGACTGTTAAGTCTAAATGTCCCCATCTCTTTTACAAGTGTGCCTGCATGTTCAATACTGCCTTATACAGCATTTTTGGTATATATCCCCCCCCATCCC
>NC_090055.1:6747756-6760930 GCF_038355195.1 Osmerus mordax
ATGGGGGGTTGAGGGTGGGGGGCCGAAAGATGTACTGTAGGGCAGGGTGAGACGGCTGGAGGAACGAGGGAGGGGTGGTGGGAGGGGAGAGTCCTGCAGTGTAACTGCCCCCAGGCCCTGGCCCTGGTTCTATCCTCTCTATAAGCTGTGGAACATGAACTGTCTGTGATAAGCAGACATAACCAGCCCTCGTTGGCACGCCAACCCCAAACATGTACTCCAGAGAGGGAAGGAGAAACTGTGAAAAAAAAAAATAAACGTGAGTGTTTGGGTGTCATTTTTTTTTTTACAAGTGTGAGAGAGAATGAGAGAGAAACAGAGAGAGAGAGAAAGAGAAACAGAGAGAAAAACAGAGAACGAGAGAGAGCAAGAGAGAGAGAGAGACAGAGTGAGAGAGAGAGACAGAGTGAGAGAGACAGAGAAACAGAGAGAAAAACAGAGAACGAGAGAGAGCAAGAGAGAGAGAGAGACAGAGTGAGAGAGAGAGAGAGAGAGAGAGACAGAGGGAGAGAGACAGAGTGAGAGAGAGCAAGAGAGAGAGAGAGAGACAGAGTGAGAGAGAGCAAGAGAGAGAGAGAGAGAGACAGAGTGAGAGAGACAGAGTGAGAGAGAGCAAGAGAGAGAGAGAGAGACAGAGTGAGAGAGAGCAAGAGAGAGAGAGAGAGAGAGAGAGAGAGAGAGAGAGAGAGAGAGAGAGAGAGAGAGAGAGAGACCGAGTGAGAGAGACAGAGTGAGAGAGAGCAAGTGAGTAGAAGTAAAACCACACTGCTCTCTGAGGTGAAGAGGGGTACTACATCCCCCAGTGGGACATAGTTAACCCTTCCAGGGCAGGACAGAGATCCCTACTGCCCATTCAGTCTCTGTACTAGGAGCCAACATCATATATGTAACACATATACTTACAAATGGAGGACCACTGTGGTGGAGGTTGTTTCAGAAATATATTCAGATTCAAGTAAACTCAATATCATTCAGGAATGATGCTGACCTCGCTAAGACTTGTACTTCTGGAAATGCAAATGCTTCTTTTGGTCTTATGGTCGATGCTTGTGTTCAGTGAGGGAGGACCCTGGGCTTGATCCCTGCTGAATCAGCTTGGCGAGGAGTGAATGTTTAACCCTGCTCTTTCTGTTCATTCAAGTTTAACAAGGCATGCCTTGTCAAGACCCCAGCTGTGGACTGTTAAATGTCACGTCACATGTCACTCGACCTTTGACCTGTAAGAGAATGACCTTTGAACCTGACAGGTCGTAATGGCAAGAGGAAGGGCGGGGTCACCAGACCTGGGGTGTGATGGCAGACAGGAAGCAGCTTAGACATAACAGGTCACGTCTGCTCTCCTGCAGTGTGTGTGTGTGCGTGTGTGTGTCTGAGACTGGAAATTGCCCCATGTCTGGTTTGGCCACTGATCCAAATTCTCATTCCCATTCAACCCTAGCACCTACAATTAGACCAGGATTCCTGATAGTACAGAGCCAGGGTTCAGGCTAGCAGGACTGGGGTTCCAGACCAGGCACTACACCAGGCTGGGTAGAGAGAGACCAGTGCAGACCTATTGACTTGGTAATGAGGCTGGAAGGCTGAGAGACTACACATGTATCTAAATATAATGTCCAGGTAATTGTGTTGCCCGAAGGTTCAATCGGACAAGAACTAATTTGTTTGCACCTCCGAGGGCTCGCCTAGCCCAAAGTAATGAGCCATGTTTCTACCCTCACACACTAAATCACCCTCACAGGAAAGGTCCAGAGGACCTTTAAATTACTGTGGTAAGGAGATGTAGATTGGTGCTGCATGGCATTTGTAATAGCTGCATGTGAGTGGGTGGTAGAGAGACAGCATATGTAACTGATTACTATATTTATTTGCTTAGCATAGCAATCTCCCTCAGGTCAGCTCTGTTCACCTCTGCCGTGCCACAATCTCTGCAGGCAACGAGAGTAAGACCAATCCCTGCGAGACACACTCACAACCCCCTCAAACACAACCCCCCCCCCCCCCCCCCCCCCCCCCCCCCAAAAAAAGGTGACTTTTGCATGAGTTATTTGCTAATTTTGCCCATGCCACCATTAAGGTGAAATTCACAGGGGGATACCTGCATCCTGGTTTTGTGCATAACAAACACACACACACAAACACTGTCACACACTTTCTCGCGGCCGCAAACATACACACGCATGCACACACAATTCCGGAATAAAACCATCAGCAGTATTCTGTGTTTAGCATAATAGTGCTGGGAATCTGCTCAGTGAGGAGACAGTGACCTCTCTCTAGTGGGAGTAGGGTTCTCCTCACTCAGATGTCAAAGGTCACACATCCATTACCCAGGCAAGCAGGAAAGGACACTACAGAGGGTGTTTTCAGGAAGGTGCCTGCCCCCCCCCCCCCCCCCCCACCCTCCAGGGACTTCAGATTTGGCATGAATTAAATCACAAGGAGTCTGAGTGTAATATGTGTGTAATGTGTTTTTATGGATGAGTGTTTAGGCCTGTGTAACGTGTGTGTGTTAAAGTGGGAATTACTGGGCCCCTGAGTCATAAGTCACCAGAGCCTGATGATGCGTACAGGAAGTATTTGCCTTTAGTCCGCAGTGACATCAACCATTCTGGTGTTTGAACTGGCTTCAGAGGGAGCACCATGGCACGTCTCCATTGCCAGCCGTCAAGGCCCAAGGTGATGTCATCGGGAAACATGTGCTGCGGTGTGCGCTGATGTGGTCGAGCGAGCGAGCAGGAGGGAGGGAGACAGAGAGCTATGGTGAATGAGAGACAGGAGATGTGGTCTCCGGTCCCTGTAGGACAGTACAGGAGGAGGCACAGCAGGAGGCATGGTCCCTGCTTGTTTGAACCCCTCCGAGGACAATGATAATTAAAGGAAGTTCTCTCTGACGGCCTGCTTATCTGCCTGACTGACTATCTGCCTGACCTCCTGTCTGACTGCCTGTCTCTCTGTTTGACTGGCCACCTGCCTGTGGGCCTGTCTGGAAGCCTGTTCTCGAAACACTGTTACAGTCTAATTGAAACCAGGACGCACCAACCGAACGATGAATACGGAACCAGAATGCCTCAGACTGTTCCCTGTTCATGGTTCAGAAGCAAGCTGTAATATCCAACTGTCTCTGTGGCTGGAAGAAATGATATTATATGTCTGGCTCTCCCTTTAGGAATGATCCGTTATTTCACGGACGTAAAGAGTATTCATGTTGATCTTCACACTTACAGATTACCTCCCAAAATATGTGTGTGCATGCGCCGCACACACATGCTTGTGATTATCTGCGTTTGCGTGTGTGTGTGTGCACATGTGTGTGCCCCACCCTCACACGTCTCTCCATAAGTAGGTCACCAATATATTCACATCCTCTAGAGGATTGCTGGATCCTCATGCCTAAATTAGATACAATTAAGGATAGCTACTAGATATCCTCCATCCACGCTCTCATTCAAATCTGATTAAAACCACTTGGCCACAGTTTTCCCTGAGTCCTCGGAAACATAAGAGGTTTCCAGTCAACACCGTACTGTGGCTATTACACACAGTTAGCAAGCGCTAACTTGTGAGCAGGCTTGTGATGTAGTATTTATGAAGTACTTCTTCGAACCACTGGAAACAGGATGGGGTAGAGGGGAATGGTTTAGTATACAGCATGAGGATTCAGTATGAGAACCAGAGCAGCAGGACGGATGCACTCCTGTAGGCTCCTACGTTTGATGGGGGAAAACCTTTTAGTTGAATTTGAACTGTTTGATATTTCTACACTTTAAATGATGTTCAGAAGTTACCCCCACCCCCCCACCCCCCCTATATTTTATGCTGCTCTAAGCTCTTAAATGACTTTGAGGTTAGCACACGTGCGTGGAGTACGCCTGTTGGATACCTATAGCCATGCTGGCTTCCTCAAAGCCAACTCAGACTCGTGTCTTCATGACGAGGTCAAGGGTCCTGGAACTTGGAATATATTACATTTTAGTCATATACGGTTCCAACCCCTCTACCATACTTTATCAAATATATAATTTAAAACACATTTGAGTAGCCATGGAAATGTACAATAGCAGACACAATTTTAAGTTACAAATGTTAGGCTTGTTCCAGCAGTTTTTTATTCTGTCAAACTAATGAGTTTGTTTTCATTGTTTCTGTATCTCATTCATTTCATACCTGAACTAAACCAAGACCTTCCCATTTTGCCAGACAGCCCTCCCCCAGAAATAGGTGTTAAAAAACAAAAGCAAGAGTGAAGAAGCAAAGCGGAAGCCCCATTTGTTTAAAGATGCATCACGTGAGATGTTTTCAATGAATAATAAATGTAACGTTGACTTGTGTCTGTGGCCTAGACAAGGCATGAATAATGCATTGTTATTCCTGGCTTGGCATTGGGGCAGTGTGGCAGGACTGGGTGTGTTCCTGTGTACTGTATGTGTCTATATGTGTGTATGTTTGTGCATCTGTGTGTGTGTGTGTGGAAGAGAGAGAGTGTTCGGGGCGAGGTGGCCCTCCTAGCACATTTTTGTTTACAGTTTTTTTTCCACTGTTTGATCTCTCTTCCCCCAAGTCTCTTTTTTTGTGTGGTAATCATTAACTCTACAAAAGAGGCACGCTTCACGCAAGTTGCGAAAGGTTCCACTTGCATCGCTAGCACTTTCTCGTCTTGGGAGCCCAATGTCTTGATTGAAGAGAGAAAACAATCCAGAAACATCCACTAGATCTCTGTTTGCCTCTGACGTGTCACTCTTGTTTCTCAACTGTTCTTTGTAAATAATTCATCAAGGTTGGAAAGGGGGAACAAATATGCTAATTATACAAAGACCATTGCCACGTGGGAAGTTAAATTAGACGACTGTACCACCGCCTTTCTCCACTCTGTGTTTCATCTGCTCTGACAGCTTCAAGTCCCAGTCCTGGAAGGATTTTTTGAGGGAAGCCTCTTTGAGATTGTTCTTAGCAATGAGGCACAGTGTGACAATGACCGTCCCAGAAGAACAACAGGACACAAGGGCTGGATTGAGAGATGGCATCAGATTTAGGATGAAGTGTAGACTCATCAGATATTCCCATGCATCTGCCAGCTCCCTTTTTGCTGCTGAACTGTCAGAAAATATGTTGTATTTCTTTGTCATGTTAAATTTAGAGTGTTGAAGAGAATTTGAAGCTAATAAAACTAAAAGGTAAAAGTCAAAGATGATTGGAAAACGTGGATAAATAAGAGCTAGATTTTTTTTACTGTAGCACAAGGTTGCTGAAATTGGCAGCACTATTTTGGGTTGTACTTTGCATGGGTGACTAAAAATCCTTCCCTAAGAGAAGTGCAATGTTGCAGATATGAGGTATGGGCATATGCATTTCAATAGGACTCAAGCCAAATGATAACAGGGTTGTCAAAGACAAAGAATATGTCAGTGTTTCACAATCCCAGTTAGACATAGTCTTGTCACATGGACAATTTGCCTTGGCTGAGGGCGTGAGGCAATTTATCCTGAATTGAATGGATCTTTTGCCATGTTATGCTAATTAGGTAATAATTTATTCGTGAGGACAGTCTCTTCTTTCCCTCTTTACACACACACTCACACACACTCACACACAGACACACACATCAAAATGAGGTTTTAGTCGTAACGCACATTTCATCCCTCTTGGGTTTTTTCCATTCACTGCGATAATAAGCCAGACCAAGCAAGCACTTTCCAGACCAGGCAAAAACTCTCCAGGAGAAATACGTGTTTTTGTCAAATCGTGAAGGTGAATAATTGATGACCAAGTGAAAAAAATTGAAGCGAAATAATAATACATTGTTGGATGTTGGAAAAACATCAAAAAACAGTTTGAGCTTGGCACTGCCAGGCTTGCCCCCCTCCTCATAACACATACGCGCACACACATTCACACACACACTCACACAATCACACTTACACAACCTCAATGTTGAGAGGCTGCTGTGTTGAATACAGATGAAGGGTGTGCTTGATTCGAGGTAGCTGTTCTCCCTGTAGTTCTGCCTAAAGGGGGGTTGTCCTACCTCATTATCCATTTCCAGAGCAAAGGTAAAGTTCAGTTCATCTATCCAGACAGTGATCAAACAGAATTAGTCATCTCCATCACTCTCCCTTCATAGTCTCGCTCATGACTCCTCTACTTCCTATAAAGAGTTTTTGGGTCGGTTAGGGTGTAACAGATTTAGTTGGGTCCTAGAAGCTGAATATGAACATGGAGGCTGTCCATATAAAGATAGATATATATGCTAAAGGACTTGATAGCAGACCCAAGGGATAGCCCAGCAACCCCAGTGTCCTCTCTGCCTGTCTAGACTGGATTCAGTGAAGTTTCTTTGAAGATCAAGCAAAATAACCTTTTAAATAAACAACAGCATTCATCCATTGATTAGTTGAATGGATCAATGTCACCGAGGCTGATTGATGCAGAGAGATACTGCATACAACATAATGGTGGTGGATGAGGATAGTGCTGCAGGGTGAGGATAGTGTTGCAGGGTGAGGATAGTGCTTGTGGGTGAGGATAGTGCTGCAGGGTGAGGATAGTGCTGCAGGGTGAGGATAGTGCTGCAGGGTGAGGATAGTGCTGCAGGGTGAGGATAGTGCTGCAGGGTGAGGATAGTGTTTGTGGGTGAGGATAGTGTTGCAGGGTGAGGATAGTGCTGCAGGGTGAGGATAGTGTTGGTGGGTGAGGATAGTGCTGCAGGGTGAGGATAGTGCTGCAGGGTGAGGATAGTGTTGGTGGGTGAGGATAGTGTTGGTGGGTGAGGATAGTGTTGCAGGGTGAGGATAGTGTTGGTGGGTGAGGATAGTGCTGCAGGATGAGGATAGTGCTGCAGGGTGAGGATAGTGTTGGTGGGTGAGGATAGTGTTGGTGGGTGAGGATAGTGTTGGTGGGTGAGGATAGTGCTGCAGGGTGAGGATAGTGTTGGTGGGTGAGGATAGTGCTGCAGGGTGAGGATAGTGTTGGTGGGTGAGGATAGTGCTGCAGGGTGAGGATAGTGCTGCAGGGTGAGGATAGTGTTGGTGGGTGAGGATAGTGCTGCAGGGTGAGGATAGTGCTGCAGGGTGAGGATAGTGCTGCAGGGTGAGGATAGTGCTTGTGGGTGAGGATAGTGTTGGTGGGTGAGGATAGTGTTGGTGGGTGAGGATAGTGTTGCAGGGTGAGGATAGTGTTGGTGGGTGAGGATAGTGCTGCAGGATGAGGATAGTGCTGCAGGGTGAGGATAGTGTTGGTGGGTGAGGATAGTGCTGCAGGGTGAGGATAGTGTTGGTGGGTGAGGATAGTGCTGCAGGGTGAGGATAGTGCTGCAGGGTGAGGATAGTGCTGCAGGGTGAGGATAGTGCTTGTGGGTGAGGATAGTGTTGCAGGGTGAGGATAGTGCTGCAGGGTGAGGATAGTGCTGCAGGGTGAGGATAGTGTTGCAGGGTGAGGATAGTGCTGCAGGGTGAGGATAGTGCTGCAGGGTGAGGATAGTGCTGCAGGGTGAGGATAGTGTTGCAGGGTGAGGATAGTGTTGGTGGGTGAGGATAGTGCTTGTGGGTGAGGATAGTGCTGCAGGGTGAGGATAGTGCTGCAGGGTGAGGATAGTGTTGGTGGGTGAGGATAGTGTTGCAGGGTGAGGATAGTGTTGCAGGGTGAGGATAGTGCTGCAGGGTGAGGATAGTGCTTGTGGGTGAGGATAGTGCTGCAGGGTGAGGATAGTGCTGCAGGGTGAGGATAGTGTTGGTGGGTGAGGATAGTGCTGCAGGGTGAGGATAGTGTTGCAGGGTGAGGATAGTGCTGCAGGGTGAGGATAGTGCTTGTGGGTGAGGATAGTGTTGCAGGGTGAGAATAGTGCTGCAGGGTGAGGATAGTGCTGCAGGGTGAGGATAGTGTTTGTGGGTGAGGATAGTGTTGCAGGGTGAGGATAGTGCTGCAGGGTGAGGATAGTGCTGCAGGGTGAGGATAGTGTTTGTGGGTGAGGATAGTGTTGCAGGGTGAGGATAGTGCTGCAGGGTGAGGATAGTGTTGGTGGGTGAGGATAGTGCTGCAGGGTGAGGATAGTGCTGCAGGGTGAGGATAGTGTTGGTGGGTGAGGATAGTGTTGGTGGGTGAGGATAGTGTTGCAGGGTGAGGATAGTGTTGGTGGGTGAGGATAGTGCTGCAGGATGAGGATAGTGCTGCAGGGTGAGGATAGTGTTGGTGGGTGAGGATAGTGTTGGTGGGTGAGGATAGTGTTGGTGGGTGAGGATAGTGCTGCAGGGTGAGGATAGTGTTGGTGGGTGAGGATAGTGCTGTAGGATGAGGATAGTGTTGGTGGGTGAGGATAGTGTTGGTGGGTGAGGATTAAGCTGCTGCAGATAGCATGGTCTCTGGTGTGTGTATATACAGTGAAATATACAGATATAAAAATCCTGTGCCAGTGGCTGAGATGTGGACTACAGCCTGTGTGTCTCGAATCTATACTGTTTGAAATTAGGATGCACATCAACGTCAGGGTCTCATAAGTGAAGTACATTCCCGAATGAGGACCAAGAGCTTAATACTGTATCTGTAGAATAAAACAAAGGTCTGCTTTCCTAATTTCTTCAGCCTGCTCTAATTTAGGTTGATTTGCCATGACTTTTTGTTGACATGAAACTAGCTCAAAATGCCTCTGCATCATCTTTACAAATGAAGACAAACAATATTCAGGAGCATCTGTGTGAGTGCTCTCTGAGAATGGAACTGTGGTGTGATGAATGAAACACATTCAAATCTGAGAGTTGTGCCATGGCGCGCATCCGAGCCATATCTTTTCATTGCTCTGTGCTTGTAAGAAGCCACAGTATAGATTTTCCTACACGCACAAGCAATATAAATGTTTATTGTTATTACTATTTTTCTCCATCAGGCGCTCACAGCTATCTTCCTCTTTCAATTACGGTGAAATGTCATGGAGGAACAAGTCAGCGGGTCAAGAGCTGTGTTCTCTGTTTGAAGGTTGGATTTACTCTTTCATCGACACCCCAAAGAAAATACAGCGCTACAAAACACACATACTAAGTGCACTGATACAAAACACACTCATATAGAAGATGGCAGGCATGAGTGTGTTATCAGGCAGAGAAAGAAATAGGGAGTCAAAAACATTTACAGAGAAATATTTTCACAAATTGGAAAGGAAAGAAATGTATTGGATATTTGTCAAAGGGTTATTTACCTGGCTGATGTAATTATTTTTAACATAACTGAAAGTTGACATTCCTCTATGAGTGAGGCCTTGCAATATCTCAAAGGCCTGTGTGTGGAAGTACATTACTCTCAGTATGCAAAGAATACTTTCAAGTGGTGGTTTCTTGCCTGGACCTAGACAATTCTTAATCAGGTAGTGTATGGTGAGATGGTTCGCTACGCTAACTACCTGATGCACTGTCATCCAGTCAGCAACTGACAGGATGGAGGGGCTTATGGGTAAAAATGGTGCACCGTTCAGGTAGATGCCGAACATCCAGCTGCTTGATTACCACAGGGCCCTCATGTTCAGAGATGAGGCACATTTAAATTCGGTCCCCCCCTCCCTCTATCCCTCGCTTCTCCACCATCCAAAAAACATGGTGCAGCCTTCCACCTGCCGTCACCCACCAAGAGTTTGACAACACCCGGTATGCAATTAGGCTCGCAAGGGGGACGTCCCAATTTACTGTCTGAACATGTCATCTCTCCGCTCTCCCTCCTGTGCTCGTTGAGTGATTAAAGAGATGCTCTGGAGACTTTGAATTATTTTGAAGCAATCAACACACACACACACACACACACACACACACAGTATAAAGTGTGGGTGTATCAATGTAGCTGTTGGTTTGGCCTGATTTGATAACAACTGCTCCTATTCTTCTAGACAATACCTTTTTTTTTTCATACAATAGGTAATGAATTAAATCATGTTTTTATAGTTTTATAATTTCATATTATTTTATAGCCTTGTTGAATTAGCATACAATAATTATACCCATAATCTGCTATCTAGTTTGATACCTTTAATAAGAGAGCTTTAAAATCACTTTGTGTGATATTTGATGGATGTGAGGAATATTTGTTTGTCTTTTTTACTTTATGCTTTTCCCTTTCTCTGAAACTCATCTGCTCATCAAATCTCCATATGGACATAATACTGTGCTTCCTTTAGAGGCTCTAATCAAAGCCTACAGCAGATCTATAAACAGTGATTTCAAAGGTCTACCAGTAATTGCTTTTCCGAAAAGCTGTATCCCACGTTAAGATTCGGCAAACACTGCCATTAAAACCTTGAAAGCTATGCAATAATTACAAAAACTCTGTGAACTGTAAAGTAAACACAGTCACAGGGATATAATTAACATTACTCATATCATTTTGAAGATATGATTGAATCTTTGATTTCTCTTTGTTCAGTCTTCACGTCTGCACCATCTCTGCGACGTGTTATCCTGTAGAAAGAGCTGGAAACATGGCCTCTGATCAGTGGAGGATGAACGCTGAGCTGCACCACGCCGCTCCCATCATGTGGTGGGGGGCGCACCGAGCTGTTTTGTCATTCAAATGGAACATTTAGGTTTGCTACCATTTCCTGGCCTTTGTAATCTAAACACAGAGATGGACCTTGACCAGGAGCCGTAAAGCTTGGCTCCATCTCTGACACTATCAGACTACAGTATATATATTCTGAAGTTAAGGAGACTGTAGTGTTAAAACCAAAAGATTCGAGCTAGCCAGTAACCAGACAAGCTTGTGGCAGACGAGCAGTATAAATGACCTAGCACTGCTCTAGATACTTAAAAAAACCAAATCATATCATATAAATATGCAAACATAGTTTATTCAACCCTTTAACTTATGCTTGTCCCACATCCTGTAGCTAGGCAGTCAGAGTCCGAGTTTTGGTTCCTGACAGGGCCAAGGAGCTCACGCTGATTCTAACCCCGCTCTAATCACGTCCTGTCTGCCAGAGTGTCTGGTTTCGGTTGGGCTGCAGGTCACACACAGACCCTCATTCAGTGTGTCGAGGCCCCCATACAGGGAGAGGTTGGGGTGCCGCTCCAATCCCAACCCCTCCTTGTAAAGTCTGCAGTCTGCAAAGGCTGTCAGTGGTCAGGCTCCTGGGCTCTCAGTACAGATGTCTGTGGTGTGTGTCTGCAACCCTACATTCGCTGTTGGTTGGAAGGGAGCTGTTGTTACAGGAGCAGTGCAGTGGAGATGTTTTGCCATGTGTGTGTGTGTGTGATGTCCTCTTCCTGACCATCAGCCTGGGAGCTCCTGGTCAGGAATACGATTCCGAGGTTTAGAATCCTAAATCTCAAGAGGAAAGACTGCAAACGCATTTCTCCCTGTCCCTCTCGTTCTCTCTCTCTTTCTTTGCTTTCGCGGCCCCTCCCTCTATTCCTCTTGTCACGGGGTTATTCAGTGAGTCACGTCACCCCATCCACAGTGTCCTTTGAGACTAGGACAGGCACCTGCTCACCTCTCCTGTATACGGATCTGTCTGACTAAACACAGCAAACCCTAACATCATGGAATTACATTCTGCTGATTCTTACGTATTTACCACAAACTAGACGTACTGTACAATATAGATATATCCCAATCAATGTTATCCGTCCATGTAATTTGTAATCATGAAAATAATTATAATAAGAATGGCTTGAATTTAGAATGGTAAAAACCAAAACCAAAAACACAACAAAACACACCAAATTAGGAATTTGTAAAAAACAACACAAATCCCTGCATAAATAACCGTCCAACTGTAACAGAGTCCATTCCACACCAAGAAAATGCCTGGTTGCTGCACACAGCCTCTGTATAGTCCTGGAGAGAGACCACAGGCGGCCCAGACACTGGGCTCTTTCTTCCCTGGCCCACTTGGTTCCCTATTATCCTGCTGCTGCCGACGGGACAAAAGTGTGTGAGAGGGCACATTCCTTTCTCCACACATCATCTGGACAGGTCTACAACACAGGCCCAAGGTTTCTATAGATACACCTCTGCGGATTCAATGCGTTCCATTATTCTCGCGTGCCACATGCAGTTATATGTACTGTCCTGCAGTTTCCGCCCTATTCCACTCCATTTGAGTGCAAACCTTGAGACTGGAGAGGTCCGCTCACTGTAACCCAAGCAGATGTGTCTCTAGACGTGCTACTGTAAAGCCACACTGTTATCGTTATTTCACTGCCAGTCAGATCCCTAAAATGACGTTCACTGAAACATCATTTTCTTTTTCACAACGTGGATTTAATAGAACGACAAAGCGTTCAGGGCTCAACTTTCGACTATTCCGTATTGCTGCAAAAATATAGGCTCTTAATTTACGGAGAGCTTGTGAACTGTTCTGGTGATTCCTACACAATCGGAGGTCTCTGTTGCGCTTCAGTACACTTGACACTATTAAATATACAGGCTGGGTAATCCACAGCTATTTCTACAATAACCGTGAGTAGTTGCACAAATGTAGCTGCTTCTTACACCCACTGTGACAAGATTTAGTGTCGGTGTATAATTACTGTACCTGTACCCGAAGCAGAGGTATTTACAGTATCATTTAACCAGTGAGATATTACATTCACATTCTCCATGTTTCCTTTCAAAGCTTCTCTCTACCAGCTGCATCCATTACCCTGAATTCAAATTTACATTAATTAAACATCTTAATCCTTTGAATTGTGTCCTGTAGCGGGTCGTATTAGCATATGTACAGGCGCTGGATGACCACATGCATGGTCAGCCATGCAACACCCTCTCGTCTGGCTAATGTCATTCATGCCTCTATTGTGATCAGCTGGTCAAGGGGAAAATCCCTGAGATGTGGCTCCAGCGTGTGCTGGAGGGAGGGAGCGGGAAATAAGGAATCCTGGAGCGATCCCTCTGCTCACGCACAGAGAGACCTGAGAAAAGAGACAACATGGGATAGGGACAGGATGTCTATCCTCCTTCTGTTGCTATCTATCTCTTTTTATTTTTGTGTTTCACTCTCTCTCTCTCTCTCTCTCTCTCTCTCTCTCTCTCTCTCTCTCTCTCTCTCTCTCTCTGTCTCTCTCTCTCTCTCTCTCTCTGTCTCTCTCTCTCTCTCTGTCTCTCTCTGTCTCTCTCTCTCTCTCTCTCTCTCTCTCTCTCTCTCTCTCTCTCTCTCTCTGCATCTCTGTCTGTATCTGGGCTTGGCTCACCCCCTCTCTTTCTC
>NC_090055.1:6761030-6818511 GCF_038355195.1 Osmerus mordax
AATAGCTGTGACTTCTATGAGGGCTTAATAACCCAACAGAACAGCCGCCCCTCCTTCAGCTCTCCTTCTCCCTAATGCCATTTACTCAAGACAGGGACGGGCACGCATGGTGCCAGTTTGGCTACTTAGGTCTTAATAATCTTTAAGGCTCTAACTCTCAGCGAGAGGTAGAGATCATTTACAAACCCATATGGCCGCTTAATCGTTAGACGCTGGACAGCTTCGAGCAATTCAATCAGCGTCTGTTCCTCGCCTGAGAAAACACTTGTGTGTTAATATTCAATGACAGATGATTGCCATGCACGGGGAGACAGGCGGTACAGATATCCCACAGAGAGGATCTGGCTGACTAAAACATGGCATCAAATCGATCAATTATTAATTATTGACTACTTTTATTTGGCGTTGGAAGGCCACCCGGCGTCACGGGTCGAGCAGGAACAGAAGCAGGGAACACTATGCAGGTTGAACCCCGTTATGACGGAGACAAACCCTGTCCATATGGATGTCGCCACATGCAGGTGGTCCAACACGTCTGCGCAGAGCTCAGACACGAGTAGTGGAGTCAAAAGTCAAACCGTGGTCGCCCACGGATGCAGACGCCAACCCCCAAAATACATCATTAGACCAACAGGTCATCACCGCAGTCTCCGGGGTCACATTCTACCATGAGTCACCTCATCAGGAGAACTTGGTTCCAAACCTCCTTTGCTCCAACAGCACGCACCACTGACTGAGTGTTTGGCTTCGAAGGCAGCTTGTGGGTGGCTGCTACGTGTAAAGGCTTGTGGTGGGGGTCCAGAATCAAACACTTAAAGTAAAACACAGGCCTGCCATAATGGCAGGAAGCTCCTAATGGTTTGTTATGTTTCCGCATGTTTTAATAAGAGGCTATCTGAGGTAGTAATTCACAGTGAGACGGAGGTGAAATTAGACCTGTAACACTTCTGTGGCGTTCCAACAGCCTCCTCCGGGAGAATCTGGGTTTATTTTCTTTGTTGGCGCTGTGGTTGGCTCCCAATCTCATCTTTTCTAAATGATTTGACCAGGTGGGGAAAAAAACGGTTTCTCATTTGTAGTTTTTCTCACCTTGAGGAAGACTGCAGTTTAGGAACGAACCTCAAAGGCCTCTCCTTCTCTCCTCCTCCTCTCCTACTGTGCTCCTAACAGCCCTCCTCAGCTCTACTGTGTTCAGAGGAGGGGAGATGGAGGCCGGAGAGACCAGAGGACTGGAGGAGAGAGAGAGTATCGAGGCCCGTCCCCAGGAGAGAGGCTAGGGACACCTGGTCCACACAGCAGGATCCTCAGGTCATTTCACCCCATGGACACACAGATTGAGTAAGCAACCAGAGAAGCCGCCTTGGACATGCCCCCGGGGCGGAGCAGGAGGACTTTCCTCGTCTCTTTCTCTCTCCCTCCCTCTCTCTTTCCGCATCTCAACCTGTCTCTCCCCCTTTCTCCCCCCCCCGTTCTCTCTTTCGCTTCTCTCTCTCCCCTCTCCCGGAGTGGACCCATGTACAGTACATGCCTCCGGCTAAACTAAAACAGTACGGCACATTCCATTATGTAGCGTAACAATTGAATATCACCCCAAAAAATCTCGGCCCTCTTTATTCCTCCGCAAAGAAAAAAGGATTGCATGCAAACAGTGCTTTCTAAACTGGGAGATGGGGAAACGACGTATTACACAATGGTGTTGTGTCATTGCTGCGGGGAGGAAGTAGCAATTGTCAGTTCAGACTGAAAAACAAGAGTCTGGGAAAGATATAACCCCAGCGTCCTGTCCCAGTCTCGCTGCTGTCTCCCTTCTGAGTCATCTGGCAGTTGTTTACTGAGTTCAGACGTGTGAGGGACACTGGGGCTGGCAGAACGAGCTGGTATGAAGGAAGGCCTCAGCCCGGCTTAAGCTGCAGCACACTATCCCTCCCATAAAGGGAGCCAGCTCAAAGATTATTGCACTCATATGAGATTCATTTGTCATCATTTAAGTGTATGTGAGTGTGCGTGCGGGTGTGTGTGTCTGTGTACGGCTGGGAGAGAGGGAGTTTGTGTAACAAGACACACGCACACACATAGTGTAAGGACCAAAGTTATGGCTTTTGCATCCTGTAATCCTGAAATCTAATATTTGGTCGGAAAACTTGCTCTCATAGGCAGATCTGGTTTTCCAGGCGATCTATTCATGCAGAGACTCAGCAACACTTGGAAACATCAGTTAATCTCGCAGCTTTGGTACCCAGCCAGTACAGTCTCATTTCCCCAGGCACTGCGGGCTGTTTAACCTGAACTGAACTTCTCATAACTATCGCTGCGGAGCCACGAGTGTTTCAGAAGCATGGGAGAGTTCACAGCAGACCCTGGAAAAACAATCAAACTACTCAGATTATTCTCTTTTTCATCTCCCAACAAGAACTCAGAGCTATCACAGTTACACCAACCAGTTGGTCAATGAGGGACTACAAAGTGAACAGAGAAATGAGTAGTGACCCAGGTGGTCTTTGTGAAATTGCTGCAGTGTTCGCAACCTTAAAGTGCAAGGACTGTTTTAGAAAGTGTGTTTTTTTCTTTCCCATCATGCAACACAGCACACCGCCCAAAGAAACGTCAACATTTTGACAAGCGAAGCGTCGTTGGGGAAGATAGCTGTGTGGGTAATGAATATGCGATGACTGGCTGTGATCACTGGACAAGCACTTTTGAACTTGCATTAGGTTTAATATGTATCTGCTCTCTGAGGATATGAAAAATAGATTAGGAGCAAAGGATTAGCGACAGAGAGAGGGAGAGGGAGAGAGAGAGAGAGAGAGAGAGAGAAGAGAGAGAGAGAGAGAAGAGAAGAGAGAGAGAGAGAGAGAGAGAGAGAGAGAGAGAGAGAGAGAGAGAGAGAGAGAGAGAAAGGCAAGAGAGAAAGGAGAGGGCTGGCTTGAGCCCCAGAGTTTAAGATGCTGTATCAGGCATCTGATACACATAAACACATATGCAAAAACTCCCCCCCACACACGCACACACACCTACACAAACACACACACACACACCGTCTGCTATCCAAATGGAGCCAGCCACACAGGAACAGCAATTAGAGTGGCCGTTTCCTCCTCAACAGCAGAGCAGCTCATGAGTTAGCTCAGGAAACTGTGTGTGGGTGTTTGGTCTCGAGGAGGAGCTGGGATTCATACACAGACGTACAAAAACACATACACACACACACACTCTTCTAAAGTTCTGCCCCTTTAGGGGTAATGACCTGACTGGTTTTGATTGTCAGTCATTACTTCAAACTCCCCTGCAGCAAGCTCTCATGTGTCCCTCAGCCCTCAGTCCAGAGTCAGAGTCTATTGTGTAGCTGATCCACTCACTCACGGCTGCATGGGGGCCCCTTCAAAGGAACTGAAACATGTTCAAAGTCAAATTCTGCCCAGAGACATTTCATGGGTGTGTACGTGTACGTGTGTGTTGTACAATGTCAAAAGTGTTATTCAGAACAGCTTCAGTGAGTGGCCACACAGAGAGAGTGAGAGAGAGAGAGAGAGAGAGAGAGAGAGAGAGAGAGAGAGAGAGAGAGAGAGAGAGAGAGGAAGAGAGGAAGAGAGGAAGAGAGGAAGAGAGGAAGAGAGGGAGGGAGGGAGGGAGGGAGGGAGGGAGGGAGGGAGGGAGGGAGGGAGGGAGGGAGGGAGGGAGGGAGGGAGGGAGGGAGGGAGGGAAAGAGTGAGTGGTTTTCCTATGGCCCCTGGGGTTGGGGCATCTGCTGAACATTCCGGAAACTCAATCACTTAATGACTGCATCTCACAGAAGGAGCTGGGTAGGAGTGCTCAACACTGCCCCACCTTCTCATTTCACTCCAGCCCACTCCAGCCAGAGAGAGAGAGAGAGAGAGAGAGAGAGAGAGAGAGAGAGAGAGAGAGAGAGAAGGAGAGAGGGAGAAAAAGGAAGAGAAGGAGAGACAGACAGCAAAGGGGGGGGGGGGGGGTGGTAGAGAGAAAAGAGAGAGAGAGAAAGAGAAGGCAGAATGTTTGCCCATTTGCCCACACTGAGGGTGGGGGCAGCTCTCTCACTGCAGGGTAGATTAAATTGGACACCCCGCCTCCACCACAGCCCCCTGAACATCTGTCAAGCGGAGGGATCCAAACGGAGCCTAACCCTATCCCGCCCTACTCCGGTTACTGTGCTGGTGGAGATATGGTGGCCTAGCTGGCCGGCTATTCATGACACATATGGTCCCGGTTCGGAGGCTGACCATGCGCGATTATCTGCTGCGATCTGAGACTGGCCAGCTCAGTCACACACTGACCCCCCCCTGGGAACCTGGGCTTGCTCCCGGCCTGCTCTGTGTTCAGTTCAGCGCTGGACGACCACCCGAGGTAACAGCATCTCAGGTGTAACGTCCTTCCAGGGAGGTCCCTGTGTAGTCACGTGGCTCTCTTAAAGGGGAAGTACAGCGCCAGACCAAGTGGGTCACGCTTGTGTTAGATGCACGTCGGCTGAAACGGTTGAGCTGTTTCGTAAGAGACCCGGGCTTCGATCCTCTGGGGGCTCGACACAAGGATACTCTCAAGGCTGACGTCGCACAGTCCACGCAGACAGCCCGTTTTAATGAAGCTCCACGAGGTAATGACTGTCATCTCTGAAGAGCAGAAGGTGACTGTCTGCCATGGCGGAGCTTAGCGAAACGGTGTCTCCGATAATGATGTGACTAACAAGATGAGGTGCCAGTGTTTGAAGGCTTAATTAAACCTAATCCTGCTTGTTTGTCAACACAGGGCTGGGAGGACCTAGTCCTGGATGTGACACGAGTTTGTTGTGAGGATAGCTCAACACAGGCAGGGGGACTTCAGTCGAACCCTGGATGGTAACTGGATGTGTTTCCAGCTGTAATGAATGACAGGTTAAGCAGTGGGGGTGCATCTCAAAATGTCTGGTTCTTGCCATTCCTTGATGTGAAACTACAAAACCTGTTCAAATGTTTGTCTTTGAAGTCGGGTGTGGTGTCAGCATCCCTGCCGTCCAATCACAGCTCATCATTGCGACCACGCAGCCCTCACATGCGGCTACATTCTGAAGTAACCAGGGATTTGTGGGGATGATTCATATCATTCGGATGGCTAATCATCCCTCCCGAAAAGGAATGAGTCAGACAGGCTGACTGTAAATCAAGCCGTCGTCCGCAGGTCTGCGTGGGGTTTGCTCCTTCATGCAGCCTCATCCGCCCGCGGAGCAGGCAGACGTGAAGGGATGACTTCAGACCACTCACCAAACGTCGACCCACTTCACACACCTCCCAGGGTGTCTGTGTGGTAATGGGCTGGGCTGGGGAGAGTGACTCCAACATTTCACGAGTCCCACAAATCTATCCGGTGAAACAGCAACCCCGGTGAAAAGTCCACAACCCCAGTCAACAAGGCTCCGCTCCGGAACAAAGACAGGAGTACCTGCACAGTCCCATGATAGATGTGTTATCTGACAGCTACTCGGTGGGTTTTCTGATTAGAATGACTCGATATCAATAAAAGTGACAGAGATAAATAGCCCCTCGCAGGCAAGGGTACATATCTGTACTCTGGTCTTCCATGCAGATTGCCAGTACTAGATTGCATCATCTGTGTGTCTGTGTGTCAGTGTGTGTGTGTGCGTGTGTGTGTGTGCATCTCGGCACGTCCAAATCAAACAAGAGTAATGGCGTGCACACACTACTCTCCACGGCCCCCTCCCTCCATCTCTTACAGTGTCAACTCGGTGTTTAACTTTAACATATTCTATCTGGAGAGGCTCATCTTGGGAGACAGCGCTCCATTCAGTGTAACCCAACAAAGGCAGACCGTGTCTGTGCGTGTGTGTTTGTGGGCATGTGTATGTTTGCGTGTGTGGGCATAAAGTTCATGCTAACAGCTAAAGCCTGTGAGAGGTGCGATGATCCTGTAGGGCTGCCCTCCCTGGGTTCCGAAGTGAGTCGAAATCAGTGTTCTGTTGAAACAACTAATGTTGGGGCGTGTACCAGTACTGCCACAAGGACCTTCCACCACTAGTCATATCAAACACACCCCAGTGGAAAAACATGTATATATCACTTTTAAAGCAATCCATTTTAGTTGAGTTTGATGCTCCTTTCTGACGGAATCAGGCCACCCGGCAGTCTTTGCTGCTCCTCTGTGGATTCAGGATGACCTGAACTGATACTGACCCTCACAGGAAGTGAGGCTTGTTTGTGGAGGAAATGACATCATCGTCATTAGCCTTGACTGTGTGGTGACCTCACCCTGGCATTGAAGCGCCTGCTCTGTTTGGTACAGCAGGGAGAGAGCCTGCTGTAGGTCTGCACCGGGCCCACTGCCAAACATCAGACAGGAAACATGACCCAGATTTTTCATCCTCTCTTTCTCTCTACATGACTTCTTGCGAGGCAAGACTCATTCCAGAGAAAGAAGATCTGTTAACTTGAACTGCAGAACTAGAACCGTGACTTCCATTACTCTAGACATATAGCAGTGGGCCAGTGACACATGCCGACTAAATAACAACTGAGATTGCAATGTTGCAATGTTAGCTAGAGTTATGCTAATTGTTATCTATTTCTTATGTGTGTTTGCTGCAATGGAAGTAGTTGCTGGGTATACTGCTAAAGGGAAGTGCCCTAAACCTTGCTATGTTGTATTTGCAATGAACCGTAGCTTGTTACTGGTCTTGATTGCACTCGGCCATAGGGGCGGACATGATTGAAAATCTTACTTCAAGACGTCTGGAGGTCTGAAGGGCTGATGTGGACCGCCCAGCAACTGGCTGGCCTCGTGCCCAAGCAGAGAGCTCGCTGCTGGGGTAACTAAGCTTGGACATGCGAGGTCACCAGGCTGAGGCACGGAATCAAGGCCCGAGGACAATCAAACTAATACTGGTCTTGGTTTAGCTCCATAAATAAATCGTTGCTATTGCAAATAATAAATGTATAATCAGAGGGAAATATTCCAACCCCCTGATTCCCTGAATATGTTTACATGAAAAAAATGAAAAGCTGCATAAAGAAAAGCTTTAAGATGGAATGAATAACCAGACCAGGCTGAGAGCCGAAGTAGAGTAACGGGCTGCTGGTTTCCAGCCACTTTAGAAAACACAACCATGGAGAGAGAACATCGGCTGAGCCATATTTCACTGGCGGTGACCACTCTAATATTACTCACAATGGACCCCTGCAGGAACTGAATAGCTACCTGTGGCTCAAATTCCATCATCCACAGGGGGTCCCTGATAGAGTAGGCTTCACCTCGCCCCCTCGCCGACGTCAATCCCCCTCCGACCATTCCGATTGAATTCTGGGCGCCACACGGAGAGAAACCTCGCCGTGGGAATTCATTCTGGATAATCCACAGTGATGGCGTGTGCTCCATTTGTCAGGATCACCATTAGTTACAGATCATTTTGATTGGCAGGGAGAGCTGTCGCATGTAAATCTGGCAATTTGTGTCAGGGGGAAGGAGAGAGGTAATGGGGCCGGCGACACCCTGGTGTCAGAACAGGGTGTGTGAGTGTGTGTGTGTGTGTGTGTGTTTGCATGCAAGCTTAGAGGAATTCGGCATTAAGGTAAGGTACTTCATCTTACACACTGTAGGTGTTTGACTACATGGTTTAGCAAGCATTATTATATATTTGTAATAGTTTCATGATCTAAGAAAGCAGGAAACACCAACAGGTGAATAATATGCAATAATGAGAGAGATAGAGACCTCTCACTCACCCAAATAGTGAATCCAGATGGCCTCTTTATGATGTGTTAGCATATATACTTACTTTTAATAGGATGATCATCTCACACACCAGAAACACTGCATTGTTAATCGGAAATTAACATATTCACAGAGCAGATTGTCTCCCTTCTCTAAATTAGTGCAGTTGTGCATTATGTTCCAATGCCTTTAGCTGTAATTCAACAGCATTGCTTTAATTAAAACATGTGTGCAGGGAAATAGTATATTCTGTCTTTACATATCAAATAGCTGGTAGCAAACACTGCTACCTAACCCTAAGTCAGAAAGCCTAGGATCACATTTGGCTGATAAATGACCAGAACCACGAAAAATGCTGAATCACTCGTATGTGCGTGCCTTTCCTCTGGCATTTCAGGCTGGTTGGATGGAAAAAGGATGAGAGGCAGTTTTCCATATTTATGAAATGAGAAATATCCAGCAGGAGGAATCGGGCAGCTCGGCTGATGCTTCACACTTGATCTAATCATTCCAATGGGACATGAATTGGCTTGGCGCCGTTTTATTGGGTGCGACTGTCGCGGCAGGAAAGGCTCACGTAACCCCCGAGTCATCACAAACCACGTCTCCGCAGAGAGAGCGAACGTAATCCGAGGCAACATCTCGTCACGCGCCGACGAAAGACATAAAATGAAAATGCAAACGCCCGCACCTCCCCGTTAATGTGGCCATAAATCACATGATATTATCACAGCCTCAGCCCCTGCCGCAGTGTGGACGAGGACCAAGCCCGCCGTTTTATGGACGGCGCAACAAAGTCAATTATATTCATCAGTTGCTCTCCTCACGCTCCTGGATCACGGCAACTCTGCTTCTTTGTCCCATACAGGAGGCCATCCTGTTGATGAGTGTGTGGGTGTGTGTGTGTGTGTGTGTGAGTGTGTGAGAGAGAGAGAGAGAGAGAGAGAGAGAGAGAGAGAGAGAGAGAGAGAGAGAGAGAGAGAGAGGGAGAGAGAGAGGGAGAGGGAGACTCAAAGCCTAGGATGTGAGCGTAAACGTCCAAATACAACACACAAACACGCACGTTATGGACTGCGTGTTTTCACAGTGTGAAAACCTGATCCGCAGCAATACAGCTTCTTCCAGGTTCCGGATCACCTTGACAAAAGGTTCGATATGTTAGCACATGGCTCCCCTTATAAGAACACATGGCTCTTTGAATAACAGGAGCCATGGGTGGATCCATAATCTCTACTGAGCCTTTCTCCTTTCTCTCTCTCTCTTTCTCTCCACTGTGCGTCTCTCTTTATTGTGTCTCTCTCTCTCCTTTGTCCCTCTCTCCTGTCTCTCTCTCCTGTACCTGGGCCAGCTAGAGGGGTTCCTAAGAAGCAAATCCATTTAGAGGGTCTGGTGAACAAAATGGTCTGGTGACGCAGGAGGCAGAGACACACAGCAGAGAAAGGGAAAATGGATGGAGAGTGCTCCTGTCTATCTGGCGGCCTGTCTGTTTGTCTGTGTATTTCTCTGCCTGCCTGCCTGCCTGCCTGCCTGCCTGCCTGCCTGCCTTCCTGTCTGTCTGTTTGTCTGCCTGGCCACCCAGCTGTGTATCAGGGTGGTTTAGTCATCTGCTAAGCAGTCCCAGGCCAGACCACCGTGGGAAGCAGTGACTCAGGTATCAGGACTGGGCCACACAGACGCCCTCCAGAGGGTGAGACAGTCTGCCGCACCTGCTGATGCCCTTCGTCAAAGACACCTTTCATGAGGCCCGTCAAACGTAGTCACCGACTGCTCCGCTCGTTCCCGTCTCCACAGTCTGTCTCAGGCTCCGACGGCGTTCCTCCCCAGCCTGTGGTCCTTGTGAAGTCTCCTGGGTGTTCCTCCAGCCCCTCCAGAGGTGTGGATGCTGACCTGCATGGTGGTCTAGCAGGCCGCGCCGGCCCGCCCTGGTCACGAGACCGCGTTTGCATGCCGAGCCGCAACTCTCGGAGGCCCTGTCCGGTTCTCCCGGGTCACCAAAACCCCCTCTGCTACAGTGACACCACACTGGCTGTATGGAAACACTGTGTTCCTCGCCATCCACTTTGAACTGAAATAAAGGACTGGAGTTCAGTGAAGTACCAATATTGACGTAGGATTTTATGGAGGGGTTAAACTTGAATTCAGAAACCCATATGTTTCCGTACTGGAGTCAAGGCCCACCCACACAACATATAGAAACTTACTATATTTCCAACCTGCAGAGTTGTGTGTGTCAGCAGGTTCTTGCCCCCACCCCCCTCCCCCCTGCCCACCGGCGGTTGGTTGACCCTCAGAGCGGGAGGGTCTGGGCAGGGCGGGATACTCCTCACATACCCACTGAGGGAGCAGCCTCTCTGATCTCTCCCCCCACACCCACCCCACCCCTCCCCCCCTCTCTTGAGAGTCAGGACATAAACGCTGCTTTTATTCAGAATGACCAGAGCTGACAGCCAGGGAGCACAGAAAAACCCAGAGGCAGCTTCTTTTTTTTTCAAAGCAGAGTTGTGCATAAAACTGACATCAAACACGTACCCCCTTTGCCAACAGAATATACAACGTCCTCAGCCCACAGTGAACTTACAAGTCTAGGGGAGCAGGGAGGAAAAAACTTGGATTTTGATTAAAGGTCCCCATAAAGATCACGTGTAAACATCATGTCTAGATACTTAATGAGTTCCTCTTCCAGGCTGAGGATCTGCCTGACCAGACCTTTTAGAAAGATGTGTGTTTGAAGTCAGGACCCAAGAAAAGAAGTTGTGCACTATTGCTCCTAATGTTGCTGAGTTACTGGCTGACTAACTGACTGGTCTGGCCACCCAGGAAGAGCAGGCAGGAAACTTGAACTGTGTTTATAACCCAGCTGAGGATTATAGGCTAGTGGAGAGAGGAAGGAGGGGTAGAGAGAGAGAGAGAGAGTGTGAGAGAGAGAGAGAGAGAGAGAGAGAGAGAGAGAGAGAGAGAGAGAGAGAGAGAGAGAGAGAGTGATGAAGAAAGATAGGGGGAGGGAGAGAGACAGAGGGGTAGAAAGCAAAGCTCCCAGCTGTAACTAATTAAAAAACAGCCTACCTTCTCCCTCTCTCACTCTCTTTCTTCCTCCATCTCCCTCCCTCTCTCTCCCTCCCCCTCACTAATGGAAACACAGCTTCTCACAGTTTCCCAGGTTTAGCTGCAGCTCCAGGACATAACTCCAGGATTTTACAGAGGAAGGTGAGAGTTTTTTTTCCGCCTCCACTCTGTTCCGCCCAACATGTTGGGTTGTGAAAAGCCGTAACTGTTCCAGCGTGCCAAGACAGACATTCCTCTCCACCTGATCCATCTGACAACCACAGGAGAGGAGGTAATCCTGAAAATACAGCCTCTTCACTTCCGACAGCATCCGGCATGAATCTTCTCTTTTATTTAGGATGCTGCCTTTGACTGTTAAGCTAAACACTCCGCTATCCAGACTCAATATTACCTAGACTTTACACACTGTGAGTACAGTAGGAGCTGTGTTTAAATACTTGTGGTAGGGCCTGTTATTTTAGAGGATTTGAGTCAATAGCTCAAGTCTTATACTGTTTGAATGACAAGAATACAGCTTAGAGCCTTGGTTTGGTCTACCAGCAGTGATGTCCAAATTCCATTGATGTCCTTGGCAGAAACAGAGTAAAAGCCACACAGTGGTGGTAGTCTTTTAGCAACTTGAAAAGTGCAAAAAAGCACTTCTGGATGCAATAAACCCAAGCCAAGGGGGTCAAACTCTCACCATTTGCTCCCCACGATGCAATGGCCTCACCATGTATGGCCACATCCTAGCAGAAGCAGAACGTAGCAGGTGAACCCACAGCCTCCTCTGTGTTGTCCAGACTGAAGCTATAGGATTGGAGACTGCAGCAGTCGTGTTCTAAGGCAAATACCTCAGCAGATGTGTGAGAGCGATATGGAGGTTTTCTAGAGATAATCAGGCATGTCGAGACATGTTATTCTAGAGTCGCACCAATGAGAGGGCGGCCTGTGGAAGGTTAGGTTGGATTTCTAAATATGTCTGTTTGGCACCTGACAACAACACTGACATCATAGATCCCTGAAGGAACACAATACTTTTTCTTCCCCTCAGACAACTAAAAGCAGGTTACAACCTCCCCTCTCAGGGTTATCAGGTTCTCTTGTGTTCTCTCATGTTCCATCACACGGTGAGGTTAATGAGGGCGATCTGAGCCTGAGCCCTCGCACTGCTAGTGGATCTCAACGCTTCAGTAATGGCTTTTAAAATATGTTCCCTCCAACAATCCTCAAGCAAACGTCAAACAAACTCAAATCCCAAACAAACTCCTGTGAAGAGTTACTCAGCTCCAGTATCCAGTGTGTTCCTCACATCCGGTGTGTTTTTGTGTGATATTCACAGGAAAAGACAAAGGAACGAAGCTGCCCTGGCCGGACACGACACAGCCCGTGCTGCTCTGGCTGGGAGACCCTGCCAGCAACAGCCCAGCTATGGAGCCATGGCCTTATCCAGGTTTTTTTTATTATTGTAATGCTCTGAATGGCTGGCTGACTAGCTTTAAGGCTGACTGGCTGACTGAAAGGCTGGCTCAAATGCAAGGTCACCAGCACATTACCTTTAACCTCAGTGCGGGCATGGACTTCTACTGACCTGAGCATGGAGCTTTCACCATGTAACAAAGGTCAAGCCCCCCAAACTTTGCATCCACACAAACTGTATCGTGGTGGTTCTCCAGAGGATGGGTGGAGGGAGTTAGGGTTGAAGCCAAGCCCTCATCTTCAGAGAGCTTGGCAGTGGGAGGACCGGCCAGTGGGTGCTGCCCATGTCAAAGGAATGACCTTCCAGAGACCTCTCAGGCTTGCCAGGCCACATGCCAGGGAAAATCATGCCTTCCAGTTTCACAGATGCAGCTCATGTGAGTATCTGGGTCAAACCAGGGTCAGATACATGAAGTTTTTCAACGGATTCCCAAAAGCTGAACTCTGGTTATTGCGGGGAACCAGTATTTCTTCAGGTCTTCCGTGGGGTTTCTTCCTGGCTCATACAGGATCACCACGCCATCTCCAACTCACATCCTATCCGGCTCTCTTTCACATTACCCTTGGCCTTGATATCTCTCTCCAAAGGTGTCTGTAGACATCTCAATCATCACGGCCGTTGTTCACCTCAGGACACACACACACAGCCACTCCATATCAACCCGTATCTCGGCTACAATGACCATTCTTATCATACAAAAAGAGAACAGTGGCCACATCAGTGTGCCTGCACTTGATCTCCCCACCACAGTCCATTGGCGGTGAAAGAAGAAATACATTAAAAGCTTTTTTTTAAATGAAAGCTTGGGTTGCCTCTATCTGTCAACCTGGCAGGTTCACTTGCAGGTCATCCCAGTGTTTCAGCTGGTTCCCTCTCAGATGACGAGTTGGGGGAGACAGATACGGCCGGCTGGCTGAGGGGACACATCAATGCAGGGGTCTCCTGATGGTGCTGCTCTCTCGCTCTCTCTCGCTCTCTCTCGCTCTCTCGCTCTCTCTCGCTCCCGCTCTCTCTCTCTCTCTCTCTCGCTCTCTCGCTCTCTTCTCCTCTCAAAGGCGGGGGGGTACAGGGGGTTCAATCATCGCCTGAAAATGACCGGTGGCGATGATGGAAAAAAAAGGAAAGAAGCCCTTTTCATCCAATGAGAGCTGGGGGTCAGCGAGCTGACACCATCATGAGCATCAAAGCTACTCTGGGAACATTCTTTTTTCTTCTTTTTTTTTTTTTTTTACACTTTTCAGTTTTTCAGTTTCTCTTGCTCTTTTCAGCGACGCCTCGGAAAACTGTTCGCTTCCAAGCATACAAAGTCGGACAGACGTGTGCTCCTACTCAGAGAAACAGTAGATATTGTAAAAGTCGATAACTGCGGAGCATTACACGTTCAATAAAACGCACAAGCTGCCACGGCCGTGTCATTCTGTTGAACACACAGATATCAAACAACATGCGCGCACAGGGATATGTAATGGAGCCGTGCTGCGAACCTTGCATCCCATTAATACCCGTGTCAGTGGGCCTGGCGGATGCCACGGCCATCCTTCATTCAGTATTCATCTGTTTGTGGGAGCATGTGAAGGTTGACGTGGGGACACACAGGGAAGATGGGGAGGATATGGAAATGGAGCCGATGCGATCAGACGACAAGTACTGTGCCGTTCTCTCCCTCCCTCCCTCTCCCTCTCGTTCGCTCTCTCTCTCTCTCTCCCTCTCTATCTTTCTCTCTCCCTCTCCTCTCTCTCTCTCTCACTCACACTCGCTGTCTCTAATCTTATACAGCAGCAGTAAGCTTGCTAGGAGAGCTAGGCTTTATCAGTGCTCTGGCACACTAGCTGGTTGGCTGGCTGGCTGGCTGGCTGGTTGGCTGACTGGCTTATGTGCAGCACAGTGGCAGACGACATCCTACTATATAGTGGCAATCCAGAGGTCAAGTTTGGGGCAAGTCGGGTGGGTTGGGGTAACTTGGGGTGAGTTGGGGTTTTAGAGTACAACCTTATAAAACACAAACAAACAGAAAAACTAGCCAACAGCAATCAGCAGAGGTTGGGGTGTGTGTGTGTGTGTGGGGGGGGGAGACAGCAATAAAGACCTATATGTGGGATTAATAGCAAGCTGTGTAACAGTAGTCTTTGTTGTTGAGGTTAGAAGGGGAAGGCTAGAGAGTGTTTCTCACTATGGGAGGTTGTGTGGGTTAATTTAACCCTAAGAGGGCTCTCTGGCACCTAGATAGGATCTGACAGTTAGCAGCACCACCAGTGTTCATTACAGTTCCCCACACAGACCATGGGGGAGTAATACATTTACCAGTAGTTACTTGATAAGAAGTAAGTACATTAATCTATTTGTAAATGGCTGTAACCTTCAAAAGTCAGAAATAAGAGTACCATTATGAGATTTATTGATTTATTTCTCAAATGGGTTATTTGATAGAGTGTCTCTTTTTTTTAAAGGATAGTCACCTTGGAACTGCTTCAAATTAATAAGATTTCATGTTCAATCATCTGTGATTTCTTGGCAAGCCAGCAGACACTGGAAGATATAAAAATACTGTTAAGATTTTGAAATGGGGATACGTTTTTTTTATATATTCACTGCTGACATTCTGGCACTGATACACACTCTGTTTAATTCAATTCACCTTTAATTGGTTGAACGCATCATCTGCTTCATTGACACTTGAAAATGCTAACCTGTGAACGGATGATCCCCAGGCAATGTTGTGTGTGTGTGAGTGTGTGCGTGGGTGTGTGTGTGTGACTGTGTGAGTGTGTGTGTGTGTGTGTGTGTGTGTGTGTATGTGTGTGTGTGTATGTGCATATTAGGGTGAGACCCCCACCTATCCACCCATCCCCAGTGAGGTGCCAGCTTTACAGCAGACACGTTCAACCCCCCCGCCCTGCCCTCCCCTCCTCTGCACCACCTCCCCACTCAGCCTCTCCTCCTCCACCCTTCTCACTCATGTGCTCCTTGCTGTGAAATATAGTAAGTGAACAAATTTGAACTGAACACTCTAGACAGACAAATCACAGCTTGGGCGCCTCCATTTATACAGCATGAACTACATCCTCAACAGAAGTGTTACACAAACAAAGCCAGCGCAATAACACCACATCACATAATCACTCCCTTCCTGTTCTACAGCATTGTGTCAATACAGGATATTCAAATATAATTCATATGAACCAAACAAAACAATGATCACAAACGTCAGTCTCATGTCAGCCGTCTATTCGTGCCACTTCCAGTGCTGTATCTCCCTGAGATGTTTAGACACACCAAAATGCAAGCTGCCAACCTGTGACATTGAAGTCCTCCAATTAAACGTTTATAGTTGAAAACATAATTACTGGGCCAAGAGGGAGGCTTTACATCATGCTGATACTCATACGGCTGTCAGGTCAAATCGTTGGAAAATAGAAAAGGAGAAGAGAAGGTTGTCAACAGAAATGGAAAGAAACTAAAACCTATATTTTGGGTCCTTGGCTTGAACTATTAGGATTCTAATATTTAATATATCAGTACAAACAAACTGTGTGGTAATATTAGTATTGAAACAGTCTCTCTGGTGCAGAACAGCCTTCAAGGAATGTCTAAATCTCTTTAATTAGAGTTTATATAATAAAGCCTTGTTGAAAACGTAGAGCCAGTAATTGATTTAAGGTGAGTGGCTCAAGCTGTTCTTGCCAGGGAGTGAATCAGTAAGAGAACAGAGATACACGGCGAACAGTATTAAAACTGCTAGCCCAACGCTAATAAATCATTAGCAATCATAGATACCTCAAATAGAATATTATAGTTGATATTCAAGCCATAATAAACTGTCACCAACTGTCAGTTGTAGAGCAGAGAACATGTACTGGACCTGCAAGTTCTTCAACTGCCTTTATGGATCAGTTCCTGATAAATACTGACAGCCTTGTCGAACCAGTCTAACTTTTAACCCGCTCTCTCGGTGACATGTGGAGGTGTGGTGATGTGTGTGTGTGTACACTCACATTCTCTGACGCTCAAACATTGCTTCACAACACCTGAGGTAAACTTTTGTGTTCACGTCGCTTCCTTCGACCTCATCACAAACGTGTGTGCTTCATCAGTTTGAGAGGATCCGTACGTTGGTGTAGTCTGAGCAGGATGGGGGGTGATGACAGGGAGGGTGGCCACAGGTACCTCCGCAGGGGGACTCCCTGGAGCTGAAGCTGACACATGGAGTTGTTTACAGTTGGACCGCTGGAGGGTGAAGAATGCTGTCTGAGACGGCCACACAGCTGTCTGTTTATAGCCATCGTTAGCACTGTCTGGTTCCTCACGCATTCGCTGGTCATATCAGCAACAGTCCCCTCTATTTTATGTAAAGTCATATATATGATTTTATTTTTTATTACAGTTGCTTAAAATGGTGTTCATAAACTGAATGTTTTATGTGCTGGGTTGAATCAGGAATATCAAAAGGGAAGGTCAGTTATCTGAAAGGTCTGCCTTTAACACACATTCTTTCTCAGCCAACTCAAACACATGACCTGAGGAGGGGTGGGGGATACAACAGCTTATATTTCCCAAAGAAAGAAACAGTCTAATGTTTCTGGTGTTTGTGTTCTGGGGCCCTGGTAGGGTAAGATGTGGCATCGGGATTCCGTAACGTCAGGGCGAGCAGATTTGAATTCTAAACCCATTATCAAACCATCATTCAAAGTCAGAACAGACGCAGATAACTATACACGCTCGGGGAAATGTTATTACAGAGCGGTCTGCAATCTGACGAATAACTCTAATATAACTGAGCGCTGCAGACAGGGGCTGAGCTCAGGATGTTGACGGGGTCGTTGTGCCGTCTGCAAGAAAAATCTTAGAATAAGTGGATTGATCAGATCCTTTACCCGGTCATGCAGCTGAAATGGTTTCCACATTTTTTTATATGGAAAGGCCAAATGAAATGTAATAATGTGATTTCAAATTGGAACAAACGCTGTGCATTGGTATGAACTGCAGTGCTTGTACATCCGTGGGTCTCACAGAGGCGTCTTTACAAACCCGTCCAATGACAAGCCGAGCCCTGACCCATCAGCCCGTCTCTATAGAGCTGACTGCCGCGACCTCCCATGTTGTGTAAGCAAAATGCCTGTGATGAAAAGAGCAAAGCGGACGACGCAAAGAATTGTGGGATATGCTGACCTTTCCAGAGAGCATTATTAATACATGCGGGGTATTAGAAAAGGTTAACGAGGCCGGCATGGCCATTCTCCCAGAATACAAACAAGGATAGCAGTCACCTCTCTCTGGCTAGAATAACACACAACAGGTGAATGGGTTCGCTCCAAATGGGCTCAATTAAAACAGAGATTGTACAAGTCATGAGCTCTGGAAACAGAGTCACTACACCACATCAGTTACTGGCCAGTGCAGACTGCCATGTGTTTGCTGAATCAAGGTAATTTTGGGAGGGCTATTTTATACCATTTACTGTTGTCAATTATTCCGGACTGGCTTTACAAATACTGACTGAGGCGAATTCCTGGTTGGAAGGATGGCCAGAGGTTCTTCACAGAAGGGTTCATAAAGATTTTCTCTCTGGATCTGGAAGACTGGTTTGTCCGTGATGTCGAAGACACAGTGACATGTCTACTGAAAATGTTTGACCTGGAAGCCATGTGTGTGTGTGTGTGTAGGTGTGTCTGTGTGTGTGAGTGTACGCGTGCATGTGTGTGTGTGTGTGTGGGGGGGGGGGGGGTGGTGGTGAGTGGCGTGAGGCATGGTGCGAGGTGTGTGTGTCCTTCTAAAATCGTTGAGGGGGATTTTCCTAACTGGGTCAACATGGTTGGGAAGGCTAAAGTGAGAGAAACATCTGCATGTCATTTCCACTGGAGCGTGGAGAATGCTTCTTCCCTCCTTCTCTATGTCACCGCCGACTCAGCAGTGGAGCCTTTACCGTTCGTCAAACCTCTCTGCATTCCACGCTCTCTCTCCTCCTGAACAGTTACAAGTGGTTTGACCCCAGTGGGACAAGTTCAACAAGTTCTGGAATTGGGAAATGCTTTATGGTTCTTTTCCAGGTAGTGTACACACACAGCACAGCCAGTCTTTGGGTCTAAGCTCACTGAGGAGAGGAGATAAACTTTAAAGACCCCTGTTGCTACTTTCAACTCTCCTCCTCCCTGATAGGAGGTTGTTTGTTGATAAAGCACCTGAGCGTGGAACAGCCAGCCGGAGATTGGCTCCTCAGCTGCCATTTTCACTTCAGGAATTAAATATTTTGATGTGGTTTTGTCTGAAGTGGTGTTTTTTTTCCATTATCGTTATAGATAAGCTGAATGTTTTGCTATCAGATCTCAATGCAAATGTGCTCTTAACCTGAACACACAGTGCTGATCAGACAGACCTCTCGCTGTGACAAGGGACAGATCATACGCCAGGAAAACATGCTTTTGGCAAAGATGCTCAGAGCAACTTGTGCTCTGCTCGCTTTTGCACTCCACACACACACACACACACACACAGACACACACACCATTCTCACAACAGACCAGACGCCCTGTCATCAGTCACCCAAAGTCTGGAAGAAACATCTGATGGGAGAGGAGAGGCTCCATGGAGCGGGAGCTGGCTTCACACTCTCTCTGTCACTTACACACACACACACACACCTCACACACACACGCACACACACACACACCTCACACTCCGGCTGGGATGGAACCAAGTCTCTTTCTGGCACCATCCCCACTCACCAGGCGGAGTTGGGGGCTGTGTGGATGGGTGTGCTGGTGCGTGTGTATGTGTGTGTGTGTGTGTGTGTGTGTGTGTATGGTGAGGGTGAGAACAAGATCAGCACTCCTGATCCTGCGTTCATATTCACACCACACATCCTGGCACACGGCGGAAACTGTAGAGACACCTGGGGAGGTGTGTATGTGTGTGTGTGTGTGTGTGTATGTGTGTGTGTCTTCACTGAGCAAGGTGTTAATACCGTTAACCATTTGCATTCCACTATAAGGGTCGCTGAAATGTGAACACATTTCTGAATGAGTAATGAACCTCTACTTAGCAGAAAGCTGAGACTGTCTAGGTGTGAGTGGGGCAAGTTAGCTTGTATGTCGATCACACCCTTCTCCCCTCTTGTCACTCATTCCATCAGTAGTGATTCATGTGACAATGACATGGTTTTTTCTTCTAACTCGCTTCCTATAGCCCCGCCAGGATGGCTAAGCTTATGTGTATGGAAGTCACACACACCTCCAGAAGAAAGACGGATAATGGTGTCATAAATAATCATTAACTTCCAGATTCTTCACAGCACTGCAGTGTTGAATGTAATAAACCCGGAACACAGAATGGGCCTTTACTATGCTGCGCCTGTCTTTGTTGTCACACAACAAATCAGTGACTTTTAATTATCTGCCATTAAAGGCTGTTAGGGAGACGTCAGACACACACAGATTGACTGATTGTCTGAGCTCTGAAGGCCGTGATGCGGAACTGTAATAAATATTCTGAATTTTCGTAAGTCTCATATAAACTGTGGCGACACAAACTTTCAAAGTCAGAATAAAGAGCATTAAACTGGAGTCTTTAACTGCTCCAAAGAGGACATGTTATCTGTCGATGTCTCAGAGTGTCTGTGGCACAATGAGAGGGAAGTATGCCTGCCCGCCACTAGGGGCAGAACACGCACACGTTTGTCGATTTGAGCTGTGGAGAAATCCAGAAAACAACAGCCTGCATCTGGTCAGCCTTTTCACACACGCACGCACGCACGCACACTCCACCTCACCCTGTCATTCACCCTCTCGTTTCAGTATGGCCCATGGGTATAATCCCGTGGAGATACCAACTCATAGAACTAAGGAGGCACACACACACACACACACACACACAGGACAGGTTCAATAGCTGTGGTAGCTGCAGGCAGTGCGAGCCTGGAGCGTGGCGGCGCGGTGTCAGTCTCTCAGACACAGTCTCAGTTCTCACTCTGTCAGGAAAGACACCGCCACGTTCATTACACCTGTCAGTCAGACACATACACCTCACACATGTTTTATTTATCTCCTTTAATTATTCCACCTGTGGTGACAACCATCTCATTGCCTTGCCATGTGGGTGAGCGCGCGTGTATATGAGTTGGCGTGCGTACGCATTCGCGCTCGCCGCATGCATATGGTTGTGCTTATTGTTTACCGTGTCTGGGTGTGTGTGTGTGTGTGTGTGTGTGTGTGTGTGGTTGTGTCTGCGGGACAACAGTGAAGCCGGGACTCGTGCTCAGGGGAAGAACAGCTCATTGGGTTTGTTGTCTGATGCACGATTGTATGTATTTACTGAGTGGTAGTGATATTTATAGTAGTGATATTTAGTCATTTAGCAGACGCTCTTATCCAGAGCGACTTACAGTAAGTACAGGGACATTCCCCCCGAGGCAAGTAGGGTGAAGTGCCTTGCCCAAGGACACAACGTCATTTGGCACGGCCGGGAATCGAACTGGAAACCTTCTGATTACTAGCCCGACTCCCTCACCGCTCAGCCACCTGACTCCCGAGTGGTAGGCAAGAGCAGGATTAGCCCTCGGAGGGGGAGGGGGGGGGGTCTGTCTGCTACGCACTGCTGTCTGGGGCTCGGGGGGGGGGGGGGGGGGAGGGAGGGGGATCAGGGGGGTACCCAAGCAGACTATTATCATGCTGCCGTGCCTTGAGCTTCATGGACAGAGCTATCCAGACAAGCGCGGCCTTGCTGATCATCTGAACCGGAGGAAATTACTGTCTGTAGGTGGATCTATTGACATCTGCTATGAACGCTTCAGGCACAGACGGTATACCTCTGTGTGGTCCATCTGTAGACCTCTTCCTCGGGTCCTTCTTCTTCAGGCAAGCGTTCACCAGGGGTTCACGTTTGCGTTTTTTTACAACCCAAAACAATAAAACGAGAACGCTAAAATCAATTTGCTAGTCAGTTCAATAAAGGTTCCTGTGGTATTCTTGGAACCGCTAGCTTGGTGCAGTTATTATAAATGAAGATCAATGCTCTGAGTACTTAGTTACCGTCTGATGACTCGACCCCCCTCCCCAGCTGTGATTAATGTTGCGCGTGGTCACCAGAGCGACCCTGTGACCTCCACAGTGACAGTGGTGACGGGGGGTGAGGCCGGGGCGGAGCCAGGAGCCCAGAGGTTGTTCCCCCCTCCGTCAAGGTTAATAGTGCATATGATGAGAACGTTTGGGCTTCAAAGCCCTTTCTCCATGGGAAATTGAGTTTTATTGCCGCACGCAAGCCCCCCCCTTTTTTTTACCACAATATCCCAACAACCCCCCCATAGATGGACGCATGGGTGAACCCCACCCCCAGGCCCTCATTGGACCGTCCTGTCCTTCTCCACCAATAAACAGCTGTTTTGCCACTGAGGCATAACCCCTGTGTAAATCACGAACAGACACAATGCACTGTTCAACGTACAACCTCCTTCATAATAACCGGAACCAACAAAGCATCTAATGTTACACGAGTCAATTTTGAGATTTTAGTGTCACTGCTTTGCTCTGTTTAATGCAACTCCTCAACCGGGTTTGATTGCATCTCTGTTTGCATCTTCCATCTCTTTCAGTGGCATAAGCATTCAGTCTATTTACAGCCACACGCAATAATCACAGAGTGGAATTTCAGCTTGACACCTCAAATATATCTCTTCTATCTGTTGTCGATTAAATCTTTAGTGCTGAGAAAATATATTTTGTCCAGACACCCAATTGTTGTAGTCTGTCTCTGCCATGAGCAATTTCATGAGAATACCAAACCGCCATAACATCAAATCTATTTCAATAGGCTGTCCCAGAAAAGATCCTAGTCCAAACCAAACGAACACTAACATCAAACATACAATGTCCAGCTGTTACTACAGAGCTGAAAACACAGACCAAGCTTGCTGAACGGCGTCATGTCCAAAGCAGGAGTTCAACTTCCCTGTGCAGACAAACAAACAGAGTTTAGTGTTCCTAACGCACATCTTGTTCTTTAACTGTAACAGACACCGCTGTCTGGTTACTAGCCGGTTGCTAAAGAAACAAGAAGCTACCATTTGAGAGCATCTTTCTCTCATCTGGCTTTGACTGTATCCTGTGATTTTCTTCAATGTCAGTCTATTCCATGCCTGTCTACAGCTCTCCTTGTCTTGTGAAGGTTCTGAAGAGACACTTCTGGCAGACCAGCTCCTAGGCCGATCTGAGGCCCTTACGCTCGATCCAACAATGAGTCAGGCTTTTGTCAGGACAAGTTTGAAGTCTGCTGAAAGGAATTCTTCCCTACATTCTGGAGGACTCCATCCAATAAAGCATATTTAGCATGACAAGGAGATGGCTTCCTCACGCTCAGTTTCACTCAAGCTCTAATTTGGGGAAGTTCTGAGATAGTTAGGCAGCTATCCAGTCAGCCAGTCAAGCAAGCAGACAGTCAGCAAGTGCTGGCTGAACTGCCAGTGAACTAGAAGGGGAATAGCCTCATCTACCCCAGAGTAACATGGCTGCATCAGTATGTGCCAGACAGGCTCCCAGCACTTTGTGTCTGTCTGCAGTGCCTGTCTGTCTACAGTGTGTGTCTGTGTGTGCGTGTGTGTGTGCATGGGTGTGGTGTGTGTGTGTGTGTGTGTGTGTGTGTGTGTGTGTGTGTGTGTGTGTGTGTGTGTGTGTGTGTGTGTGTGTGTGTGTGTGTGTGTGTGTGTGTGTATGTGTCTGAATGAGTAAAACCTTGAGACTACTATTTGTGTCTATATCGTGTGTGTGCTTTCATAAACGTGTGTGCACACATTCGACATTGTATGTGTGTGTATGCTTACATTTGTATGTGTGGGTGAGTGTGCTTACATAAATGTGGGTGCTTACATTCGACTTTGTATGTGTGTGTGTGTGTGTGTATGCGTGCATACACTTTCCTCCACGACAGTAGCACTCTAGCCGTGCACTGTCTGAGGGCCCTGCGAGGACAGGATGAGCAGCTGAAAGAAGCAGACAGTGTGTCTGGTCTGCCAGACAGAACGCCAGCTCATCACTGAGAGCATGACTCGGCCACCGTCAGATGCTGCACACCCAAAGAGACGGCACGTCTCAGCAGACAGGCAGATGGATAGGTTTATACACTAAGGTTGTGCAACACAGGGGAAAGGACAAGGTCTCTAAAAGGACATATGAATCACTGTGCATCGCACTTCCCCTCATTGACGTGCCGATCGAGCAATATATTTTTTAGGAATTAATATCTAACTTCTGTTGTACTAGACAGAACCCTTGTTTGTTCTGTCACATAGAACACTTAGGAGACAGAAAGAACCATTCAGGTTTACAAAAATGAAACCTACTGGATCAAGGCATAGCCGTCTAGTTACAACCTTCTGTTAGGGGGTTGTTAAATTTTTCCAGAATGTTCTACACTGTATCTCTATCCCTCTTTTTGTCTTTCCATAGATTACCCTTGGTCCATCTTGTTTGGCTGTGCAGGGCTGTCAATGGGGATTACACTAGTCTTTTTCACCTGGGATTAGCTCTGATATCCAGATAAACAACCATGTAAACTCATAATCTCTAAACCGAGACAATAGCAGATCTGACTTGATAACCCTCAGTCTCTGCAGAGATTATTAGAGACATGGAAATAGACCTTGTGTGTTTATACTGTAGTCCCAATTAATTACCAACAGCTAACAGAGGACAATCATCTCTCCTCAGTTTACATGTGATGTCCAATAAAATTAAGTATTTTGTGGCTGGCAAAAAAAATAAATGTGAGGAAGAGACAATAACAGAATGCTTAGATTAACATATCGTTACCAAGCACCCCTCAAAAAAAAGATTTTAAAAAAGTGGCCTTCCTAGTTTTGGGGCAACAACCATCATCTCTCTGGAGGGCTGTACGCTCTCCTGTGGTGAGGCGGTAAACATCTCATTCATTCTGTCCCCGACTGTGGCTGCGTATTAGCATGCCTTATCTGCGTCCTGCAGGCCTGCTACAGTACGACTAGCCCTCGTAGGTCCCTGAGGCCGATCGCGGGGAGTCTCGCCAGGAGAGGTAGGCTGTCACGACGATTGGTAATGCCGCAGTAATGTCTCCAGTCCACCCGCCTCGCCCTCCTCACAGATACGCGACAAAGTAAAGGAGAGGAAGACGACGAGCCCATCTGAGAGACCCCGAAAAGAT
The DNA here is from genome assembly GCF_038355195.1 of Osmerus mordax. Classification (NCBI taxonomy): domain Eukaryota; kingdom Metazoa; phylum Chordata; class Actinopteri; order Osmeriformes; family Osmeridae; genus Osmerus; species Osmerus mordax. The sequence continues at coordinate 6,785,422 of NC_090055.1, forward strand.
GCTGAGGCAGGCTTCCAGTGGAGGTGCTTGATAGGCCGCTGGAGGAGGGCGGTCCCTGGACGCAGATTAAGCCTGCAGGTCTGGTACTAAGGGACCACGGGGCAGGTGAGAGGACGGACGCTGGTACGGGAGGTGCCTGGTCTGTGCCCGGAATGCTGCCTCGCCTCCATGATGTCATTACATTTACATTACATTTAGTCATTTAGCATTTAGCTCTTATCCAGAGCGACTTACAGTAAGTACAGGGACATTCCCCCAAGGCAAGTAGGGTGAAGCGCCTTGCCCAAGGACACAACCTCATTTTGCACAGCCGGGAATCGAATCGGCAACCTTCTGATTAATAGCCGGATTCCCTAACCGCTCAGCCATCTGAACCCCTATGGTGTCATAGTGTTGTCTGGGCTCATCTGTACACTCAAGTGTAGGAGTGTGCTTCCCTTGTCCCAATGGAAGACTATATGAAGGTTTTTAATTCGAACTCTTTAGGTCAGAGAGAAACATTGATGGTTCTATAGAGCACTGTAAGAAATCCTGTACTCCCTGTGTCATCGAGAGAGGATTTCAGAATTAATAAACAAGATGGTAAAACATCTCCCTCCATGTTATTCTCTGATAAACCAGGCAGGATATTGCTTTTACACAGCAAATCCCTCTATGACTGCTGCCCTTCTCTGTCAATGTGTGCGTAGTTTGTGTGACTGAAGCTATAGAGACTGGTCATGTGGTCCGATGAGGGATTCGGGGTCTGGCATGGAGGATGCACTGTTCCTAAGCTACAGAGTCTGTGGAAATGAAGTATGACTCAGAATGACACAAACACCATTACATGATGTCCTCCAAGTGCCCACCTGCTGTATTCAGCTCCCTGCAGCCTCGCATGCCCTGGACCTGGACATGGCTTCATCACACCTACACTTCGTCACACTTACATTAAGTCCTTTTCCAATATAGCTTTATAATATGTATATACATATTTTCTTTGGTGAGTTTATGTGTGTGTATTTATATAAAAACGATATATAGATATATAGATATTTTATAATATAATATTCAACTTAGAAGGGGGAATTGTCGCAAATTATGCAAAGTACAACTGGTAAAGCACATTTGCACAATTATTTTCTTATTAAATTGCATGTAACTAAAGTCGCTCATGGACAGCGCCTAGTACCTCGCGCATCTTGGAACTGCAGCGTGGCAAAAATGTGATGTGTTTCGCGGAGCTCTGTGCATGTGTGCTTCCATGCGCGTGGTAGGTGGTGGGGGTGGCGCCTGGATGCTGACAACCGCACCTCCCGCGTTCTCATTGGCTTTCAATGACATCATTGGGAGGACGATGCCTGTGATATGAGGTAACTTTGTGTCCCCAAACCTTCCAACATGAGTAACAAGGAAAATACTTCGCATAGACCCAAAAACTAAACCAACTAGGAATGTGTGGTTTAGATTTACATTGTGAGTGCTTTGTTACAGCCTCAATACGCATCATTATTCACTCTCCACAACAAATGGCAGGGACGCTGTCCAGCTCGAGCTCTCCTGAAAAAAAACTACCGAGGGAGCTTTCACAAATATTACTTTACACACACCAGAAAACAATCTTGCTATTAAATATATTATCAAGTAACAGTAGCTACAACAAGTAAATGCCGGACGTAAAATCAAACTCCCAATTAACTTAAATTCGAATAGATACAGAGGGTATAACCACTCTAGAATAAAGGCATAATCAGCAGGCCCATATTACGTTACTTAGAAATACTCAATTGTTGAATCCGATATTGAGGACAGCACAGTGCATAGTCTAAAACTCATTCTATTTCAAAATAGGCATAGGCCCACACATCCGATAAAAACAAAGTTTCTGAGCAAGTGCCATCCAACAACCTTTTCCCCCTCCCCCTTTCGCCCTCTGAAAACAACACAAATCATAAAAGAAACTAAACTTACCCATATCATTCTGGTGATCTAATGCACCAACTATTCACATGACTTCGGGCGATTAAAGGTATAATCCAATAGTTTCCTGGACTTTTAGAATTCCATAAATGTTCCAACAGTCGCGCCATGAATCCCTGTAGGATGCTTGATTAATGTCCCGTACCTCCAAACCGATTTCCCGTTTTCCCGAACCGAACTTTGCAAGTAAATCTTGTTTCAAACTCCACCTGAGGATAGAGCGTCCAGATCAAATTATGGAAGGCCCGGTACCTTGCTTACTCATGCCGGAATTGCAACTGCAAGGGGGTCCCAATTCTTGGGCATTTTAAAGAAAATATTACATCAATCAATGTCAATCAATCAAAGAAAGTGCAGCCGTGGATGTAGCCTAATAGTGGACTATTTTGTAAGTAATTAAGAGAATTTTGTTAAGTAAAAACGAATGGATCTGTAGGCTATTGCCCTACAAAGTCATAACATATTCCAACAAGTTGGCAGTTTACTGCAAGGTGCAAAAAGGTTGAGTTCACATTAAAATGAACTTTTTACGCATATTCTAGGTTTAAAAAGTGCCATAATTGTCTTTGTGGAATGCTCAGATCATCATTCTGGCACAAAACTTGTTATGCTTATATTTTGATTAAATGTCAAGTTCAAACTAATAATATCTGATCATTGTTTTTGTTGATAATGTAACTGTTCAAGAAAGATACTCCGTTTTATGTAAATCGTATATCTACTTTTTCCGCGGATTTTCATACAGAACAAAGGGACTCGATGCTGCCTTTTCAAGGTTTGTAACAAAGACTGTGCACCAACTGTGCGTTACCTGTTGCTGCACATTCGAAAATGTTTTGTTAGTTTTTGACTGTTTAAAAAAAGTTTTCAAGACTGCAACTATGATGGGGCATTTATTGTAGATAATAACATAAATAACGCGATTCTCTTTCATTTTGACAAACCGATTTACTCAATTAAACGTGCACCTGATTGCATTTGTACTTCATTGTTGAAAGAAAATTGACAGTATCTATCAAACATTTATATCTCATTTCAAATACAAGTTAAAGTACATTTTACCCAAGAAAGTATCACTTACGAGTTGATGGTCACCGGGCGTAATTTCTCCACCAACTTCGCGCACACTATTCAACTTTTGACAGCTTTGTCTACCCTCAGATCATCCCTAGAGATAATCGTCATCGGCTAAGTTTATACTTCCACAAATTTGACTCATATACAGTCGCTTATCAATTATAATTGAGTAGAAATAGGACCAGGATAGATTTAAGCATCCTTGTTCTCCGCTCAAAGCTATCCGCATCAGACAAAGGATCGCTCCTCTCCTCTTTGTGTTCAACTTTGCGAGCTGAAGCACCAACTGTGGGCAACTTTTTATGGAAATGAAATCCACACATTCGTTATCAAAGACCACATTTAACATCGTATTCAACTTAAATTCACCAACCTTTTCTTTTTGTCAGGTTACCGAAGTCTTCGCAGCTTCTCAAAAAGTTTGAAAGTGAATATTTTGGTTGTGTTGTTGGGTCCTTTGTCTGCACGTGTGAAGGGTTCCTTGGCCGCGCCTTGTTCATTTCGGTCTCAGTCCCGCCCTCAACATAACTAAACAACAACAAAGACGGTAATGTGCCACTATCCAAACTTTCATTGATGGTCTAGGCCTACATTTGTTTGGTGCATTTTAATTTTCCTAATGGAAGCTTCATCTTGATAGTTTGACCGTTACTTTGTTAACTCGTTTGCCAGGAGACCAGTGATGCTGTTTCATCATCAGTTTTGAATAGACACAGACTTGAGTGACAGCAATCTTCTGGACTTTGGAGGGGCATGTTAACTGAAACTGAAAATAGCTCATAGCAATTAGACGAAGAAGGTCAGTTACAGTTGACGCAGGGACTTCAGAGAGAGAGAGAGAGAGAGAGAGAGAGAGAGAGAGAGAGAGAGAGAGAGAGAGAGAGAGAGAGAGAGAGAGAGAGAGAGAGAGAGAGAGAGACAGAGACAGAGAGAGACAGAGAGAGACAGAGAGACAGAGAGACAGAGAGAGAATAAAGAGACATATAAAGATAGCGAGAGAGAGAAAATAATAAAAGAGGGACAGAGATAAAGAGTTCATTACAAAAAAGCCTCTACCTTTTTCCTACCTTGTTGTAGGAAAAGCTGCATTAAAAAAATCTGAAAAATCTAAAGCTGTGAATTTTGTTTAGATGCTGGGCAGAAACTCCTTGCACAGGTTTCAAACATCATGCATGTGGGCCTTTTTTTCATTTTATCAAATGATCAAATGTTGACAGTTGCGTAAACTATAATAGCACATGCTCAATATCTTCCCTATAGCAATATGTTTTATAGCATAGAGCCTACTCCTCAAAAAGCGTATTCAAACCGTCATTTTTAATTTTCAATAGTCACAATTGGCTTAAGATAACATGCTTATAAAGTAAGATTCACCTTAGGAAAATGATAACTTCTTTAATGAAATAACAGATGGATGATTACACCGTGTGAATGACGTCATCCTATAGGCTACCTGCAGTCTAGGTAGCAATGCGAACAGTCGTCCGCATTGTTAATACATTTAGTAAAATTACTTTCACTACACAGTAACACACAGCACAGCCACATCAAACGGTCAAATTCCACATTGACTGCATACATGTGCATTTGTACCTTTTAGTATTCAGTAGCTTCTCTGAGAAGTGCACACCCAGACCTATTTATTAAACTAGTTTATAATCCATCCACCAGCAGAATGACATTCGTTAGTCCGTTTTCTTTAACTAATCACGGATCTGTGGACGCTGCAGTTGTAAACGATCAGGGTTTTTGTAGTCCTTGTGGTATTGGGTTCAAAAGGATTAAATGGTGTTTTACATCACTCTGTTTACTGCAGTCGGCTTTCAGGTGGCCTGTGGGACGTGTCGATGCACGTGGCCTCCTATCCTTATACCGCCATGCAAACGTTCACGACTCAGATTAATTCCATAAATCTGGAGGGGAGCATGATATTCAGAATACCTCACTGGTCATTGTTATTTTATGGTGCACAAAACAATAACGTACAATATATATTGGTGTAAGCATGTCAATTGAAATATGTATTTTGATAACGTTTATAATGAAATTGGAAAATTCTAGAGGCTGCACTCCCTGCCTCAATAGAGAAAGTCAGCATTGTAGTGTGAAGTTGACCTTTCTGCATGGGGCAGTTAAGAGGTGTATTCAGAGTATATAAGTCAGAGAAGCTACCCTGAAATATGGAGGCCTGAGTCTTTATCAATCTCAGATCATATTATCAAGACATAGGCTGTTCAGTTTTATTCAGTGCATTCATTTGGTATTGGGCAAACAGACTTGGATGTGATTTGTGGACTGGTGTGACAGACTGGGAATGTCCCTGTTTCTTCATTTACAGTCACCCAGTCTCTCAGGATGGCATCATTTAACAACTGTTTAGCCCAGACTGGCTGATTGTGTCAGACACTGGTCACTGGTTTATGATGCTCCACACACTGACATGAGAATCACAAACACACCCATACATGCGCCTGAACAGCAAGCCCTGTTTTTCCAGGCATTCAGCTCTTCAGATAAACAGACACGCAATTGGCCACCCTTCCCCCCAATATAGGAGCATTTACTGGGCTCCCTGCTGTGTGTGCTGGGCCTCTATGTCTGGATCATCCAGATCAGCTGAGGAATGAGTTTGAATGAGGAGGAAACGAAACAACAACAAACTTCACATCCGAGTACATAACCATGCTTCCAGTTTGACGGTGCTCACTCAGTCTGAAGAGGGGTCCACACGGTTTTATTGCCTGCTGCATGGGGCCGTTCGAGAGTTATCAGTGCATGCTGTGCGGAGCAGAACAGTGGAGATAGGCAGGCACCCAGACATGCATGTGTCTGCTGTGCTGGAAGGCCTCCTGGGCTCCTCCCCCACACATGAGCATGGCTGTGTGTCTGGGGGTGGGGGGAGGTGGAAACACGGTCTGTCTGCCAGACGTGCTGTAAGTAAATACATGCCGTTTAATGTGACACTTCTCTGGGCATTCCTTTAACCCAGATATGTTTGCTGTGATGATAAAGATTCATATTCACACACATATTCACACACAGGATTCTTGTTGTTGACAGAGTGATTGTGTGTAGTTTTTGTGTTTCTGTGGTCATGCGTGTAACTATTCAGAGTGCTTATGTGCACTAGAAGGGTGCAGGGGTGTCATGTAACCGCATCACAATCATCATGATATAATGTCTCTTTCACGGGGACACACTGGCTGTTTGCTCTTTTTGCACTGCTCAGAGCAGCACCCATGCAGTTGTATGTAGGTCAGGAGGACAGAAGCAGACAGAGGTATAGGTAGGGTTCAGTTCCAGCTGATTTTATTACCTTCTTGAAAAAGTTATGTACAGGAGAATATCAACAATCTGACAGGCAGGGACTTGACACTACTAGCTGGCATGAGTTTTCTCCTCCAAAATGGTGTTATGGCATGATTAGACGAAACAATATTCTACACAGCATATTGCACAGAATGGATGAAAATAAAGTTAATATATTTAAACTGTATATATAAAATCCTGAACCACCACCTTAAACTTAAGTAAGGATGTATAAAGATAGCTGTTCTAGCGCCTGTCATGATATAGCTCAACAACATACATAAACACACAATCTTTTTGCTTATGATACAGTCAAATATACAAAGATGTTTTCTCGTTTTCCTCATTTTTATCGTATTAAAAACACAACAGCTATAACCTGAATCTGAAATACAAATGCTATTCACCATGCCATAAGATACTAAAACAATTAGCTATAGTTAGCCGACAAGTAGAAAAGATTAAATATTCAAATACAATGAGAAACGCAGTACATAATTGTTGCGAACTCAAATCGGCAATTTGAATATGCTTTATATTCCATCCAGTGGTTGAAACCGAATTTCGATATAAAACGCCAAGAAATGGTTAATTTAAAGCTACAATCTCTCGTTATTAGGCAAGATTCTAAAACGAAATGCAGAAGTGGCTGCTCTAAGTACTTGTGTGTTGAAGCACATGTTCACAGGGGTATTGAGAAATGTGATACTGTGTCTTTAAGACGCCTGCAGATAGATACTGTAAACACGGACAGGAGGCTGATTCAGAGATAACCAGCCACCTGGTTCTTAAAATTAGGAAATCCAAACAGCGATAATACACCGATTGACACCCCCTTTGATATATATTTGTACAAAAATACACTGAGAAAATAATCAAACGTTTCCTCTCTTTAAGTGTCAAAAGTCTACATTTAAATATAAAAGAAATCAATAGTTAAAACTCTAGCCCTTCGTTGGAGAAGGAAACAGACGGTGCGAAAAAACGTGACGAGACCAGTACGAGAACAAAAACATAAAAGTCTAAAATGTTTGGCCAGTATATAAATACGTATAAAAATGGCATCTGATAAATGTACAAAAGAAAACTCGAGGATGAAAAATCGGTGAGGATTTCTCTATACATAACATCTGAAAACAAAAACATAAAAAGGATTTTGGTCCTGAATTGTAGAAGTGTATAAAGTTCAGCACAGATTTGAGTTGCGTTTGAATCCTGAAATTTAAACAGCTGGTGATTTTTTTTCCTTTTAGGAAGGAATCAAACATAGCGCCATCTATCCATTTAAATAACCCTAGCAAGTTTAACTGTTCGACAGTCTTACAGAAACCTCAACACAAGAGAGGACAGGTAACATGCGTTTCTTCTTACAAAATATTCGACTTGGATCAACCCACCTGGTTCATAAATCCATCTCCTTGGGAAAAAAAAAATGTCCAACAGCCTATTTCTGTACCTCTGAAAGTCATGAAGTTCACTTGGCGATTCTAAAAAGTTTTCAAATGTCCCTTTTAAGTAACATTGATTAAAGTATAGCAGACCATAGCCCACCCTCATACACGTGCAAATAAATCACAGTTTTCCAGTTCTGACCGAGTGTTTCTTTCAATAGGATCTCAGTCAATCCTACACGGGGCGCACCAATGTCTTCCGCCTACTTGTAGCCTTGCCTTGTCTCACAGTCCTTGATCTTTGAAATAAAAAGCAACTGTTTGCTTAGTTCAACGGCGCTTGCAGTCTCTATTTCGCTCTTGTTCTGTGGGTCCCTTGTGGTAAAAGCTTGGCTGGTAAAGACGCAAACTCACTTAACCGGAATCCCTTTTTTGCTTGCACAACACTTCCTGTTATTTTTCTTCGTTCAATACGTGAAAACTAAGTTAGAAATGGTCGACTCTAGCCAGTCCCCTGAAATCATTTCGCTCACCTCAGGGGTGCAGTAGTCGGGGAACTCAAAGTGAGAACCAGACCCCGACTCGAAATTAAAATCCAAGTCTCTGTCCAAAACGGAGGAGCCGAAGCTTCCCAGTGACATGCTGTCAAAGCCAGGACTGGGGTTAATGTCCAGTAAGTCGTCTTCGAACTCCTCATCCGAAGACGAGGACTGGGATGAGGACGAGGAGTGAGAAGCGGAGGGTGCAGGTGAGGATGCCCGCATGCTGGTGTACTTGTGGCTGTGGTCCGACTCCGGCGAGGCGCTGGGAGACTCGCTGCCCTCTTTTCCGCTCGCCGCGGCGTCCTCGTAGAGGCTGAGGGGGTCGCTGGATTCAGCAGAGCTGCTGAGGGTCGGGCTGGCTGGGACCGACGCCGAGGAGGGACTGACACTCAGGCTTCCGCCTCCAAAAACATACACCCGCTTTGTTTTCTTCTCAGGTATTTGTTTGGCAGCCGAGACAGACTTAGATTTATAGAGTGAATGGTGATCTGCTGTACCTTGGTCTGGGAACGATGCTTTGGTGCTCCCAAAAAGTAATTTGTGAGGTTTGCTGGATGATTTCGAACCACTTTTTTTGGAGGAAGGTTTAATGCTGGTGTTGCAGTTGCTGCTGCTGATCTTCTCCCCCTTCTCCCCGGGCTTGGAGCTGCTTGACTTTACCTTCTTTCTCGGTCGGTACTTGTAGTCGGGGTAGTCTGCCATGTGCTTCAACCTGAGCCGCTCCGCCTCTCGAATGAAGGGGATCTTGTCGCAGTCCTTCAGTAGCTTCCACCGCTTACCCAGTCGCTTGGATATCTCCGCGTTGTGCATGTCCGGCGACTGTTCCATGATCTTACGCCTTTCAATCTGTGACCACACCATAAAAGCATTCATCGGTCTCTTGATGTGACCGCTGGGGGTTTTGCACCAGGCCGGGTTCAGTTTGTCCCCTGCCGAAGCCGTGGAGCCCGGGGTCGGGGAGGATGCCATGTCCAGATCCATGGCCCCGGAGTCGGAGGACTCGCCGGCGAAAAAGACCGCTTCCGAGCTCTCCGTGTTGCTCGTCCGCTGTACCATAGCGAGAGAGACGGAGAGAGCGCGTGCTTGCTCCCTTGGTCCAGACGTTACGTTTACTTAAAAGCAAAGTCAGCTTTTTGTTTCACAGTTCTGGCTGAGTGGGGAGAATTCAGTCCTGAGATGCGCCGAGACCGGCGATGGTACAGGCTGGAGTCCGTCGCTAGCTCTTTAAAAAGGCTGGATGTGGTAAAAAGTTATTTTCCACGTCTCTAAATTATGATACAGTACAGACAGCGAAACTGCCCCGTCTCCACCGCCTGTCTGTGTCTCCACTGTCTGTCTGTGTCTCTCCTCCGGTAATGTCTTGTACAAGGTAATCAGCCTTAACAGTGTTGTAGAACTGAACTTGTGCGCGGTTAACGCAGTTGAGCATACACTGTGTGTCTCCGTTTGCGCTCTGACCTGACACTGAAAAACCTTTACGTTCTGAAAGTAAGTTAACTATTTTCTGCATAGCCTTCCCTCCAAACACCATGTGGGAAGACCAAGCGGTTAAACTGACACTAGGGTTTGCCTTCCATCTGCAGTCTGTATGTTTCAGCAGCCTCCAATTTCTCCCCGTGAAGCTTTATTCTCTTCCAAAGATATAACGGCGATAAAATACAACCAATCCGAGGCTGTCTCTACGCTGCCTTGTGCCAAAGTCACGCCCCGCCAGCGCACATTGGCTAAAAAAGGAATCTAATAATAATCAGCGCGTGCAATGAGGAGCTTTATGTCTGACCTCATTCCAGTATACACCAAACTTAGTCTTAAAGAGACATGCTTATGTTATGTACTTTTTTTACCAGACATATGTATGTTATTAGCTTATTTCTCTATGGAAATAAAAGTAGGATAGTGGACCATATTAGGGTTATAGTAGGCTACGTTTTTGTTTTGTGATAATAAAAAACATAGCTGAATGAGATAGAGAAATTTGGACAAATGTGCAAGACCTCTTTATGGTTTGCAATATTATGATAGGTTACTAACCATTTCAGTAAAACAGTTTTTCATCAATACTAGCAAGCATTAATGTATCCATACTAGAAACATAATAATAATGTTTTTATCATATATGTGTACTTTTGATTATAGCCTAAATATGTCCAAACCAAAAACAGACGAATGTGCCTCCACAGTTGAGTCACATTCACCGTTCCGCCTCTATTTGCTCGTTCGAAAACACGGAAATGTCTCAGGCTTGTGCTTGCGAACACCTCAGCCGTAGGACTGGTGAGAAGAAATTCTCGGGTAGGCTATACTTTCGGCAAGCAGATTCGGAGGGAGGAGCCAGGGGAGCAGGCAGGAGGTCCTTTGTCACATAACGCACGTCCTACTGTATCAGACAGAGAGCTGGGAGAGAGAAGGAGAAGCACAGAACACACGCAATCACATTGGTATTAGTATAGAAAAGACAATAAACTGTTCGGTTGAACATACGGAACATGTGGGACTCAAGGCAAATAACCGCCTCTTACCCACACACATACTTATTCTACGCACACATACATGTACAATATGAGCAACATTAACTTGACTGGAGAGACTGTGCTGTGCTCTCACATTATTCACGGGACTACAGATATGATATTAGAATTGAGCAAAAGTGTTCTAGTAGTCCAAGTTTTCTATTACACTATTATGCACTTGCCACATAGTAACCTTTCAGGAACCGATATTCGATTTATGTGTGACACTAGATGGCATAGTGGAGCCAAAGGACAGAAGTGAGTGCCAGTGAAGCGTTCAGATGCCTACAGACAGTGCATACAGTGTACAGTGTATGCATTTATTACATAATGCTTCTGTGATATGCAGCTGCACGCTGTTAGTTCTTGTTAAGTTCTACTGCGCTTTTCCAAACATGCCTGCGTTCAGCACAAAGTAGTTTTGTCCATGTTACTTTGTTGTTGATGTGCCTGTATGTACCTGTCGTTACAGACATAGATCCCCATGGCAATGGGGCAAAAACATTGTCATGAGATTTCGATTGTGATACTCGGTAGGAGCTCGAGCGTTGATCTGTTCCACTAACCTCAATTATATGTGATATCGCCTTGTATCTGTCCGCATTCAAGGAAGGCCGTATTCAAGAAAGCCAGCATTAATTGTGCTCCATCTTTGGACCCACCTTACACACAGGACAAAAACTGTAACCATGCATTATAATGGTTATGGTATGCACCCTCGGAAAACCAGGGCCACCGGAGCACCTGTGACGGTGTGAGGTTTAGCCTGCACACCTTCAGCAGATGGTATATGCGCATGCATTGTTCGGCTCTCAGTCAGTGGGTTGTTGATTCTAAACCAAAAGAACCAAAAGACTCCTTTCTTGTTTCAATGGACTGAATATTGAGGTGGGGTGGGGGGTCTTGTTTCTCACTTTAAGACTGCGTGTTTAAACGCCGAATATAACACTACTGAATGTAGAAACTGTCCGCAGTTTTCTTTCTTTTTTAATGATTCACACACTGTGTGTGTGTGTGTGTGTATGTGTGTGTGTGTGTGTGTGTGTGTTTGTGTGTGTGTGAATGCGTATGGTGAAATACACTCGAACTTTCTTTTATGACTATTGTTATAGTGCGCAGCTGCCACACGAGTGGGTCGCGTGCCAGCCAGGCCGTAATCACAACAGGTGTTGCTCGCGCTGCCCGTTTGAATCATCTGTGCCTCAGCACGATCAGCGAGAGTAGGCTATATAACGATGAATGATAAATCTAAGTCTTCGGGGCGTCAGTTACACAGTTTGGTGAACACATCATGGAACAAAACAACTCACTCAACACGTAAGCATTTGGAGTTTGAATTATCTTGTATTTTTTTGGCTTTTAAATTAAGAGTCTGTTTCATATCCAAGTCACCACCTGCATCCTGACTGTACTCCACGTGTAACATATTTTAATTAAAATATAGACATTTGAATGAAACAATTAATCCCAAACCTAAATGGATACAAACAAAGACACAAACTGTACAGCACCATAAGATTTATATGGCAGCTGTTCTTTAAGACCCCAAACATATAACCCTTAGAACATAATTCCAGAAAATCTAAATCTATCGTTTAGTGTTTATAATCTGGAAGACATCAGTTCCCTCCATAACCAGCTCTGGGATGTCACTTTCCATTACATTTATGTACAGATTCAGTGATAATCCCTGAAGGTTCTGTCAGTAACTGTGGATCTTGTAACTGAAAGCGTGCACTGGTGTCTGTGAGTGTGACATGATACAGTTTGTCACAGAATGTTTCCACAAGAATACTATGTGTTATTACTAGATGTTATCACATATTTTTTTAAGTCATGGTTGCTAACAAATCGGAATGTCTCTATTGCCCTTCAAAGGACAGATGGTTACCCAAATCTATGTCTATATGTGCTACAGTATACCAAATGTATTCATTCAAATATTGTTCAAAAGTATGTTTAAACAGGTGTTCTCGCTTTCTCTTATCTCATTCACAGAGCAGCTGCTGTATAGGTCCAGTTAATGATTCTCAGTGTTTGCACTTAACTTAGCCTCTTTTACTGACAAGAGCTCATTGTTAGTGTCAAACTTTGATTTTTTGAAGTTTGTGGGGTTAGTTTGAACATCTGCTCCATCTCAAGGTTGCTCTGCGGGCTACGTACATAGAAAAGCTCCTAAACAACTAAGGGAGAAGTGATTAGGGTTTGTTGCCATACAAAGTCTCAGATTAGATAACGGGTTATTTCAGATAATCCAAATCAAATGTGATATATGATTGAAGATTAGAAAGAAACTGTGCCCAGTTTCTGTAAATATCCTGCACAAGTGACAGATGTCGTCATGTTCCAGTCTGTTCCAGAGTATGGTCCTCTGGAACACAAGTCTGTTCTAACCAGGAATAAAATACATACAGTGATGAGAAATAGATATCTGTTCCTGTCTGAAGCCTCAGGGCTTGTTCAGGCTGTTCAAATGAGCATCTAGGCTTTATCATACTGTCTGAAAACACTTTCAAAACACCTTTCCACCAAGAGTCAGGGTCTAACCAACCCAGGACTCGATTAATGACTCCGGACACACAGTAACAAGGCCTATTCCCTGTTGTCCAGAAGAGACAGTTCAGTGTCCCTCTCCGCCTCCCTACTTCGCCTGTCACAGATGACCACCTGTGTGAGTGATGTTCAGTGTTTCCATAACATTCAGATATGCAGGGACACACTTGGCACACTCCATCCATATTAACAGTGGTCTACAGCCGCGGTGACAGGCAGCAGACCAGCCGCCCGAGTGTCATACAGAGTTGTGACCTGCAGAATCTGAGGAGCATACATTAGCCCTGAGAGGTGACCGTGTGTCGCCAGGCCTGACAGGAACGTGCGTGTGTGTGTGTATTTGCATATGTGTGTGTGCATGTGCTGTATCAGAGGGACCCTGTCATTCTTTGGTTCCAGAAGGAGAACGCGTATAGAGTTTTCCCCCTGAAGACCCCTGGATCCCCCTGGGCGTGAAACAGACACCCAGACCCTCGCAGCTCAGACATGTGTGACATCCACAGTGGCCTGCCCCCTCGAGGCCAGCCCCCACCACCTGCCCCTAGACCCCTCCCCCCCCACACACACACACACCCCTCACCTCTCCACCTCCCAGGACAGGCGCTGCAGCACGTTAGTGACCGGGGTTGGGGTCAGATCATGGCGGTCTCCATGATAGGCAGGGCTAAATGCCACTCTCTTTGATTCGCTGCAGTGAGTAGACCTGGATCAATGGATCAATGCCCCGGCTCGGTTACAGCAGCCCTTGTTTTCTCACGTGGGAGGAGAAAACCCTGTTGGCTTTGTATCTGGACAAGTTAACATCTCCCCAGTCATAATCACGGAGGGTGTCTGAAACGGTGGGACGCTTGCGGAATTTGAAAACCGTGTAACAATATGTTAACTTGTTACCATCATGAGGAAAAGCAGAATGTTCAGGGTACATCGCTAACACCTTTTTGATGACATAGCTGGTCTCTACCCGGGACTCTTTCTGTCCCTTTGGGCTCCTCCACTGAAACAGGTCCAACCAAACAAGGCTCTCATCTTACACTTTCTGATCTTCTAATTGGCCTCCTCCTGATTTGTGTTGGATGACAGCTGAAGACCCAGGTATCTTTTAATGGCTTTTGCCCCGAGTTCTTTTGATTTACAGGCCCGCCTTCCAGTTTCCAGGAGAAACACATTTAGTGGATTAAATGCGAAGTGACAAACTGATACCACACCAATTACTGTCCACCCCCCCCCCTCCCCTCCTCCACCACAGCACGAGGAAAGAGTGTTGACAAAGAGACTGAAAGACAGGAACGAGTGTCTGTGAATCAGTCACCTGATCCTTCCACTTTTCTGTCTAACACTTCCTGTATCTTCAGTACAGGGGGGAGGGGGGGGGGGGTGTTGAAGCAGTTCTTTACCATGTGTGAATAAACATCACTAAGTGCCATGCGAACAAACATGCATTTGTTATGTTGTAGGGCTTCTAAAAACACTGTTCACATGTTAGAGATTAGAAACATGGATGGGTGAGAATAATATATATGTCTCCCTTTCTCTGTTTCTCTCTCTCTCACTCTCTCTCCCACTCTCACTCCTCATCTCCCTCCATCATTCAGATTGTGACTGTGTGAACTGCGGCTACACCTGTCCTCTCCCACTCCATGTGTGACAAATAATCCTGATCACTTTGACATTAAACTTAATCACAGGCTAAGGTGATAAAGAGCTCATTCTGATAGTAGTCAAGGTAATTTGTAGGCCCAGGGAGAAGCTAATATGAAGTCTATTCCAATACTGCCGGTAGCTCAATTCTCCTTCCAATGTCGGGAAATTGGATGTAGATGAAATGATTGAAAGCTCCTTTCATGATGCTGTAATGTGTCTATATCTTTGTATATGCATGTGAGTCTGTGAATAAAAGAGAGAGAGAGATTGTATGTGCTTGATTGTATAAATATGTGTGTGTATGAGAAAGAGAGAATGTGTGTGTGTAGGTGTGTGTGCATATGTGTGTCACAGCATCAGATAGCAGGTGGTGCTCGCATGGTGGGACTGGTGGGTTACAGAGACATATGGAGAATGAATGACCTCCCACTGCATGCTGGGAGACAGATAGACAGCGACGTGTATGAACTCTGAGAGCAAAGCAATTACCTGTCACTCCATGCCTGACCTTCCCACAGTTTCATCTCCAACCCACTCACATTAGCCACTTCTCTCTCCCTTCCTCCATCCTTCTCTCTCTCTCTCTCTCTCTCTCTCTCTCTCTCTCTCTCTCTCTCTCTCTCTCTCTCTCACACACACACACCAATCCTTGGCTATTCAATAAATAATTGCATGATTATAGTCTTTAGAAGTAAGCTGTGAGAAGGTCTCTGAGGGTCACTGAGGTAACAAACTTGAGAAGAGAATGTTCCACTTATTCCTTGAGGATGAAAGGTCAGGTATGTCCAATGCTATCTCCGTGTACTGTACATTTCTGAAAACACCTGTTCTCTCCACTCTCCGAAACAAACGTGTTGCATGTTAGCATGCATTAGCATGTCTGTCCTCTTGATATTCTCCCTGCTTTCTTTCTGTCTGTTTGCATGACAAAAAGATCCGACAGTGAATAGATATGGCAGCGCGTAAAAGCATAGAACTGCTTCTACAGAGATCAGTAGAACGGCCTTTATAGGAGGCAGCGCACACAAGAAAGTTTTGAAGTGCTTCTGCATCACGTTACCTCAGTTCCTGTTATCAATGTGCTTCTGTGGACTATGTGGACTGTAGGGAAAGCCCGCACGTTACGCAATGAGCTGGGTCGTAACCAGGCTAGAGTGTGACTCAGCAGGTCTGTGTCACGCTTCGTCGGATGACCTTGGCCAGAAGAGGAGAGGAATAGAGGACGAAAGTAGTATTGGTCTAGAAGGAGGAAAGGGGAGGAGCAACCAAGAGGCTGGGAGAGAACACGATTTTGTGAGTGAAGAGAGGGAGAGTGTGATAGAGAGAGACTGTGTCTGTGTATGTGGGAAAGAAAAAGATTGTTCAAAAAGGGAAAGGGGGAGGGAGAGAGAGGGAGAGTGTGTGTGTGTGATGAATAGAGAGTGTTACGAGAGAGTGTGTCAGGGGCCAAGTCAGACATAGGGCAGCTACTTCTTTCCGTCCAGGGTCCTTTTTACAGCGTTCACCAACTCTTCGTCTCCAGAACAGCCCCCCCAGTCAGCCAGTCTACCTCGCTGGATGGGTGCAAGCGTCCTGAGTCACCGTGTGGTCTGGGAGGTGAGGAAGACCCGTCTCAGCCTCTCCACCTCTTCGCCTGGCGTTTAACCCGCCCCCCCTCCACCCTCACAGCTCCCTCTACCAAGAGGACAGGGGGATAGCACTGCTGCGTCAGCTGACTGCTGTGTCATTAGGACAGTCCTCGCAGCTCCCTGCCTGCTTCCCTCCCTCCCTGCTTCCCTCCCTGCCTCACTTCCTGCCTGCATGCCTCCCACTCTGCCCGCCTGCCTGCCTTTCCTCCCTGCTTGCCTCCTTGCCCCCTGCCTCCCTGACTGCCTGCCGGAGCCACTGGCTCTCAGACGCACTGCGGAAAGTCGACACTTTTCCTGAGGAGCAGACACACACACACCAGCTCCTCTCCAGGTTGTGGTTTTTTGTAAGAGGGGAGGCTCAACAAGAAGAAGCGTTTGGAGGAGGAGGACGGACGTTCCCGGTTTCTCGTGTCGTCGCAGCACCCTCGTAAATCCACATTTGTTTGGGCTTTTTTGTCCCCTGTCTGTGTTACCCAGGAGTAATGACTAGGACCAGCACAGTGGGAATACACAGACAGTGGCAGAGAGAGGAAAACAACTTGGATCCCCTGTCTGTTGTTTTTTTTTTCGGAGAGAGCGAATGTAGTACCAGAGCTTCTGTCGGAGAGATTGAAAACAGGGGGGACGACCGAAAAATCCCCAGCAGTGATCACGCGAGCCTTGTTTCGTCGTTCCTTTTGCCCCCTTTACACCCGGTAGACACGGTCAAGCTAGCAGTCCGCCTGACAACAAAAGAGCTCCCTTCCTCCTCTTCCTCCTCCTAGGTGAGTGCTCCAGGCCTGACCCTCCGTTCCTCCCCCAGCCCGGTAACCCATCCATCCAGCGTCTCGACACCGTCTGGTAATGTCCCCGGGATGGGCATCGCCTTTCCGGACGAGCGGACGGCCGCCGAGCGCCTGCGTGGGGCGCGCCCAGACTGGCTGACCTAAATGAATCCCAGTCATGTCTGGGTGTGAGAGCAGCAGACGAGAGCAGCAGACGAGGCAGGCTAGTCGGCTGGCAGCGTGCTCTTCTCCCCTCCCCTCCCTCCCTACCTCTCCTCATCCCCTCCCTACCTCTCCTCCTGTCTCCTCCCCCCCCCCCCCCCCCCCCCCCAACCCGTTACAGCGGGCAGCCATCGTGTGGAGACTCCGAGGGATTGCAGCCTCCATCTCCGGCAGCGTGCAGACAGACCCGGGAGACGCGGCAGACAGAGCTCCCTATCTTTCTTTAGGGATCCGACCGCTTTTGCTCCCATTTCACCCCGTCTCAGTCTCACTCTCTCTCTTTTGCTCTATCTTTCTTTCTCGCTCGCTCTCGCTATCTCGCTATCTCTCTCTCTCTTTTGCTCTCTCTCTTTCTCGCTCGCTATCTCTCTCTCTCTCTCTTTTGCTCTCTCTCTCTTTCTCGCTCGCTCTTGCTATCTCTCTCTCTCTCTCGCTGTTTTCGACGCCTTTCCTACACCCTCATCCTCCTCTCCCTCCCTCCCTTCATTCTCCACCAGTTATCAATCCTTCCGTCTCTAACTGGGTTTTCATGGTGGATTAGCTCGTCTGCCGAGCCTGCTCTTATCTCCCCCGCTAAAGGATGAGCAGCAGGCTGAGAAGCGCAGGCTGGGTCCCCATCAGCCTGGCTGAGCATCTGCTTCTCAACGTGCCTCGATGTCTGCCTGCCTGCCTGCCTGCCTGCCCGTCTGCCTGCCTCGCTTTCTAACTGTTTGCCTGCCTGCCTGCCTTGCCTTGTTGTCTGCTTGCATTCTTCAAGCTAGCTGCTTGCCTGCCTGCCTGACTGTCTGCCTGCTTCTTCTATGTGCATGCCTGCCTGCCTGCTTGTCTATCTGGCTGCCTGTCTGTGTGTCTGTCTGTCTCCCTGCCTGCTTGTCTATCTATCTACATGTCTGTCTGCTTTAGTCCTGCTTACTGCTGAGGACAGAGCAGCAGACAACAAAGGGAGCTTTACAAAGCAGCCGGCATCATCCTCTGGATTATAGCAGGGAGCATCCCTCCTTTCCTCCTCTCCTCCTCACCTCCTCCAGTTCCTGGGGGGTTGTGGAGCAGCCAAGAGATGTGTACACCCTGACACCACTATCGCGTGTCTAATTACCCCCCCAGCCCCTGAGTCCTGACCCCTCCCTCTCTCTATTTCAATCAGAACTATCTCTCCCTCTCTCTCTCTCTCTCTCTCTCTCTCTCTCTCTCTCTCTCTCTCTCTCTCTCTCTCTCTCTCTCTCTCTCTCTCTCTCTGTCTCTCTCTCTGTCTCTCTCTCTCTCTCCCTCTCTGTCTCTGTCTCTCCCCCTCTCTCTCTCTCTCTCTCTCTCTCTCTCTCTCTCTCTCTCTCTCTCTCTCTCTCTCTCTCTCTCTCTCTCTCTCTCTCTCTCTCTCTCTCGTGTCTCACTGTCTGTTTCTAACTGTATCAGTTACTGATCCCTATTTTTCCCTCTCTGTCCCTCTTCCTGCAGCTCTCTCTTCCACATCTTTCACTGTCTCCACTTCTCGTCTCTTTCCAAATCCGTCCTGTCTCTCTCTCTCTCCATCAGAAGATGGCCTGTGACTCCAATGGGATCTGCCATGGATGGTTGTTTTTGATGCCAGTATTCAAACCCTCTGGCAAACTGTTTCTGGCAGAGCGTAGTGCTGCTGGGTGTGGCCTATCCGAGACTTGAAAGAGCCTGATGAGGGAGAGAGGGAGGGGAGAGAAGGAGGGGAAGGAAGTGACACGCGTAAGGGAACTGAGACATACGGCAGCAACTGTCAGGAAGAAGAAAAATCAAGCAGAGCGCTGAATAATTCATGTGTTGAAATTACACTGCTTTCACCTCGCATATGTAGGGAGGCTGTTTGCCTCAGAATGGTGTCAGTATTTGTTCCACTGTGGAGAGGGAATTTGCACAGGAAGGTTATTGAAACTCTGTCAAGTGTGATCGTGAGGATCTATTTTGGAGTGAACGTATTCCCGCTATAAACTCAAGAGAGACAAAGGACTGTACTTCGATGTAACACGAGATGATCAGTGGCAGTACTGCCAAGCTTGTTCTGTTGGTGTGTGTTTTTTTGAGGGGAATGTTAACAAGCATTCATGTGTGTACATTATTTTTGTCTTCTATCTCTATGTTCAAAACATCAGTTGTTTAAAGGGTTACTATGGTAATACTGTGGTTTAATGAGTTGCATACAGGTTTGCTATGGTAATACTCTGGTGTTTTGACATTGTACATACAGTCCATGCAGATCCAACAAAGACATGGGTAAACATATAAGCGATTATAACGTCCAACAGCAGACCGAGGCAAATTCTACTCAGCTTTGTGTCTTATGCGCATCTCATTGCATAACTGTAGGCTATAACGTGTCAGTGTGTCTGAGGCTTCCAGTGATTGGTCCCTTTAAGTCATGTGATATTACTCTCTTGTTTTTCCTGTTAACAATTTCGACATAAAGGCATTTTCTCTGCCTTGTCGTCATTTAGAAGGTCAACGTGGTTTTAAAAAAACACGACAAAGACACCCTGGTCTCTCCTGCTAAGCCAGAACATGAGTCACCAGGCCAAGGTGACATCCTGTGCGGTCTAGGTCTGGCATATTTGCTCCTTGAAGTTTGACTCGGGGGTTCTATTAAGGGCCCTTAGAAACGCTCACGGCTACAAAAGCATCAAGACCTGCTTTAGCAGCTCTGCCGTCACCTGGCATGTTCCACCATCTAAATCAGGTTCATTTGATTCGGCGCATGCCCCGGCCAACCAACACATACAGAATTTCACACATCATCAACTCTCCTGGCACGGACCGAGATGGGCTCTAGGTACATATTTACACTCGTCCTCCCGGTTATTGAGATCAACAAGCATGTAATATAATGCCAAATGGGTCGTGCGTGCGCGGCACCAGGCGCGGCCGGCCGGGGAGCGGCCCAGAAGCCCGGCCTGCCTCAGTGCCTCGTAACAAGCCTGTCCTTTACACCCTCATGTTCACTGGGTCTGTCTCCGCCACGACACACATTAAGCCGTAATTCCTCTCCGAGGGTTCTAAGTGACATTCACGCTGCCTTGATGTGTCCATGATCACTCTCTCTGTGCTTTGGTCAGGGTCATTACATAGACCTTCCTGTCCTGGCTCCGCGTGTGAAAACGCTAGGATCAGACACTGGTTTATTATAATTTCTCTGATCATGTGTTGATGAATGCTGGAAGGGTATATACATGTGGTCTACTGTTATATCGGCTTCTGTTGGGAGGGTTTGATGTGGTAAGTGTGCATGACTACACTTTGTAAAATACAAACTTTCTAGTGTAAACGATTGGTTTAAAACCACCTGTCAACAGCATGACTCACCAGGTGTTTTTTTACTTATTTTATATTTGATATGAATCATGGTGGTAGTGAGTAATAAACTCAAACTTGGATCGTCATAAAAGGTATTGTTGTTTCCCCCCCCCCTCTCTAGCATGTTGTCCCTGGGGTGTACTGTACCAGGATTAACAAGTCATGCAGCTAGAGGAGTTCGGAGAATATTATGTCGGCGCTACACTATTGGATGTTGTAGGTGATTCATCATCAGTTCTAAACGAACACTCTTTGATCACTAGACATACACAGCTTCAATCTGTACATCTACTAAACGAACCCTAACCTAATCATGAACTAACCATCGAAAATCAAACCCTCACCCTGAACTAACCATCGAAACGAACCTCAAACCAACTGACTTTAAACAATCCTAAGCCTAAACTAACCTACTCTTATACTGTGTGACGTATTCCACCCTAACCCTAACCTACCCCAAACTGACCTACATAAGTGCAACCCAGGGATCCTAAACGCTGCTCCTGCTTTTGTGAGCGCCGTGTCCCAGCGGACAACAACAGGGCAGGCTGCTGTCTCCTCCCTCCCTGCGGTTACACGACACTTCGAGGTAGTTCTCAGGATTTTTGAACAGGAAAAACCTGAATCCCAACTCCTTCAACAGCTTTGCCAACCTCCAGTGACTCACCCTTGTGTTCAGTGTACACAGACTGCACTGGAAGACAACATGGCCTGTTTGGGATACAGACTTCTGTTAAACGACTCTTGGCTTCACAGTTGGTCTGAGCTTGAGATAAAACTTTCCTATCAGACAGTTTCTGATATCCATGGTAGGATTTATTTGATGAACATCGATAACTGAAATGTATTGTATAACATCACAAGGAATAAGCTGATGCTGTGGTTTATACTATAATATAGTACATATAATAGACATTTCATCATTTGATAGATATCCAAGCATACAATGTTTCCCTTTTAGTGAAGAAAATGCTGAGGCTGGGCAGCCTGTATAAGACATGTTTTTGTCTTTGACTTACACAATGCAGTTGAGCAATCTGTGTGTGTGTCTGTGTCTGTGTGTCCTGGGTATGATTCATACTTTCTTTCTCCCTAGCTGGTAAATGGCGTCTGCCACGAGGTAAACATGCCAGGTGTCTGTCTTCTTATTATCTATGTGATGACAAGAACAAGTCGACACAAACATCCTGGGGGCTGACAACAGCAATGTGGACATCAGCACACACACATACAAGCACAACATATATACACATATATATATGAACAGACCCACGGCACTTACACAGACACACGGCGGGCAATCAGCTTTGAGCATGTGTCCTGTCCTCCAGTTCCACCTCTAGTTCACCAACGGCTGGTCGCCACAGACCCTTCTATCCCTCCCCCTCCCCACCTTAACCCTCAGTTCCCAGATGGTCTCGTTATGTAAGCATCTAGCACCACCTGTGTCCTCAGCCCGCAGGGAAACTGTGACTCCGACAGGCCTCTTATGGTGAACACACTCAGCTTTCTGCACACAGGAGCAGGGCACAGCCAAGCACAATCAGGAATAGTCAGAGAATTACTCACTTAAATATTTCACAACACAACAACCAGAAACTGTTTGGTAATATTCTCGGGTGATATTTTATTTGGATTCCTTTCCGGGTTTGCAGATGCACATTGTGTCAACCGACTGGCTCACAATGCATGTTTCAGCTCTCAAGGTTGAACTTTATCCCTACTCTGTGGGTTAAAGACAGCAGGGTGGAGAGAGGTTGTGAGGCAGGGAGTCAGACAGGACATGGAACGAGGCAGGGAGGGAGACACAAAAGGCAGGGAGGCAGGGAGGCTGGAAGGCCAAACAGACAGGCAGGGAGGCTAGGACCAGGAAGATGGCATTGATCTTTTCTCGCAGATGTTTTATATGTCACGGTGATGAGACACCCACTTACAAGGAGAGGGGAACGCCTGTGTGTGTACGTGTGTATGTGTGTGTGTGTGAAGAGGGGTTGGGTCGGGTAAAAGCAGGGTTTGAAAGGAAAGAAAAAGAGAGAGGGAAGAAGACGAGCAGCCGGGCTCCTCTTCATCTCAGCGCGGGGTTCGTCATAATTGGATGGGAAGGATCAGTTGTCGGGCGCTGACAGAACTCCCAGGGCATCATGGGAACACAGAGCCTCTAAGCCCTGCCATCCAAGCCTGCCGTACCCTTCCCATGAGTCCTCTTGATGTACCTGAGATGAGGCTAGGTGGCGAGGCGGAGGGGGGGGGGGGGGAGGGGGGGGGTGGGGGGGGGGGGCCTCTAGGGTGTGTGTGAGTGGGTTAGGAACAGTTGTAGAGTGCACTGAACCGAGTCAGGAGAGATAGGAGATGTCAGGCCCACCTTAGAAACAGATGGAGTAATTAGACCACGTTGATCAGCAGGCGGACACATTAGCGGGAACACAAAGGCAATTCCAATCAGCCGGGTGAGAGACACCAAAGGACTGGAGTCTTTCTCACGCGCTTTATCTGCTCTCCTCTCATCTGACTCGTCCTCTTTCCATGGTCTAATGGGAGCCCCGTGGGGATTGAACCATGATTGCTCTCCCACCAAGCCCTGGAGAGTACCTTTAGACCAAGAGAATGGACTCTTAGACTCTCTTTAGTCTTTCTGGGTTCCTTCACTACGGTTCAGTTATTTAAAAAAACACGTATTTGAAGGCTTCACCTTGTATTTCATCATGAAGACGACACTGAGGAGGCTGACATTGTGAGGAGTAATGACAACTGTCTTGAAAGCATTGGGACAATGAAAGCTTTCCCTGATGAAACTGTTTCCGTAAAATATTCAAGGTCATGTTTTCCTTTCAAACTAAACTTCCTGAAGCATCAAATTCAAACATGCTCAGTCTCCTCTGCTTTCCGGGGTTATTATTTTGCAGCCCTTTCGTGACATAATGGGCCTAGTTTTTACATAACGTTAGCTTAACCTTTACAGTAGACTTTCTATTGATGTCTCCTGGTATTTCATCAAGCTGCACAAGGTGAGGGCAGTCCACAAAACTGCCCTTTTACTCTGAACTTAGCTTGACCCTTCTCCTCCAATTTCCATGTTCACTCAGACAAATTCTTGAAAAGGCACTGGTCTAATGGAAGTCAGGACTTAAGGCCAAAGCTTCCCTGGGTAAAGAGGGAATAGGACTATTGAAAATTGGATTGCGGCTGCTTGCCTGCCTGGCGGGGTGTCTGATTGGCTGCCTGGCTCAACCCCCTTGAGTATTTCAATTTTAATTGGATGTCAGTCTTTTGTTCCCACATTAGCATGTGTAATGCTGGTCTCTCTGAGCGAACCAAACCCTGCATCCTCCTGTCTCTTCTCAAGGTGACTGTGGAGGACTGGAGGGCTGGGATACTTTCATCTGGAGAGCTTCACTGGCTTCTGTTGTCACCTTCCATTGAGGCTCAAAGTCTTGTCTGGTGAAAATAGAGAAAGAAAGGGGTGGAGAGGGAGAACGAGAGAGAGGGAGTGAGAGGGGAGAGGATATTGAGAGAGCACGGGAAAGAGAGTGAGTGAGAGGAGATTGAGAGAGCACGAGAGAGGGAGTGAGAGGGGAGAGGAGATTGAGAGAGCACGAGAAAGAGAGCAAGTGAGAGGAGATTGAGAGAGCACGAGAAAGAAAGAGAATGATAGAAAGAGGCAGGGAGATAACAGAGGGTGGAAGAATGAGAAAGAGAGAGGGAGAGACCCTGTAATGCTGGGAGGAGCTCTTAAGCAGTGGGTTGTGATCCTGCGCAGACGTTTTCACAGAGGGGCTCCAGGGCTTCTGGGAGCTTGAGTCTCATTAGACCCCCACTGAGAGAGAAGGACAGGAGCCAAGCCCTGGCTACAGATAATGGCTTTCTGCTCTCAATAACCTCACAATCACATTCGAAATGGGGGTTTTGGTATAAAAAACAGTTGTTGTTTTTTTCTTGGCTTTTATTTTGGGTTTGCGGTTAAAATAATATCAAATTGGAATTTGCCAGAAAACATCATACACAGTATGGGGAATGAAATTGATGGTGACATTATTTTTCGATATTACCCCCACCACCCATCAACGCTTGTGTGTTTCGTGTTTGTGTTTGATGTGCCTGGTTCTTTAACTCTCTCCTGAAATTTCTCCACCATCTACCTTTCTCTCCATCCTGAGACTTCATCATTTCATCATTCGCTCAAATAGGCCTCTTCATCACCTCTTCCTCCCCTTATCATCACCTCGTCCATCAGGTCTAGAGCCGGCATCCAGACAGGCATCTAGATGGACACCCTAAGAGGCTCCGGAGAGGCCCTCTCCACATAACAGTTGACATGCATGAGGACCTTCTCATCTCGGTCTGTGGGGCCGTCGGCTGTTGATTGCATCAGTGGAGAAGGACGAGTGTGAGGTCTGGAGTGGAAGGAGGCTGAACTGCTTCAGACACGGGACACTTACACAGTGATAAGAGTCAGTTCAGTTGCTTTAACCTGGAATTGACTGAAGTTTGGATTCAGAACAGGTAAGCTGATATCAGATACATTTCCATAGCAATACAACCAAGTCCAAGTACTCTTAAAAGTGGAGAAAGATTTGCAGCATGTGTTACTTTTAAGATAATAACCTGTGACATAAGTAAAAGTTTGGTGTGGTGACAAATTGTTTTGTAACATTGTAATATTAATATTTATAAAAATATGATATCATTCCTAAATAAAAAGCGTTGTCTTCCTGGCAGCCGTCTTGCGTGGGTAGTTTACACTGCTGTTGTCATCACTGTTTTGTTTGTGTTGCTGATGTTCCCGCTGATGTCATCTGTTGTTGCTTTGTTTTGTGTACCCCACAAACAGGAAATAGAATTTCTGTCAGGAAAACATGCAAGAGATGTTAGATTTGATTGAATCGGTCATTCTGCTTGGTCACACTAGAGCTCATTTCCAGGGAGATCACATGCAATATTTAGCTGACTCATTTATTAGACGACGACAGATAAACCTGTGAACTGAATAAACAAGCGGTAGTGTTTGATGGTAAACAGCTTCCACCCAGCGTCACAGGAATGACTCCACAGTCTCCGGTCCTGCGGAGTCATCCCTACTGCTTCTTCTCCTCCTCGCCCTCCGTGGATAAACACCACGGTGACCCTCACAGAAATGTCTTCTATCGTTTCCCAATTGTAGTTCCAATTGTAGATGCGTGTGCATTGTCAAAGCAACTTTTATGTAAGCTAAACAGATGTAATGACTGAAACCTGCAATGCCCCAGTGTATTTGCCCCCGACGCCTACGCACACACATGCACACCCAGATCAAACGACCCCTTCAATTTGAGACTTCAGGCACAGTCTCCCACCAGGTAGAGATATTAAGCCTGCACATTATTTATGCAGAGGAGATTGCTATTCCTTGATTCGACTCATAAAATGTTAATATATTCATAAGGAAATTGTACTCTTTTAATCCCAGCAGAAACACTTATCAGCAAGGAGCACCTCATCCACTCCTGTGCTTGTAGCTGCTGACAAAAATAAAGCTGGCATTTCAAATGGTAATTTCTTTTGTGTTGTGACCCTCTGGTAGCTAGTTGACCAGTTGTCTCAGATATACAAAACGTGTTCATGGCGTAAGTGTAAATGTCAGCTTAAGGAGCATGTTGGTCTTTTCAAACACTGTCAAGAAGACAGTCACCTGGGAAAAATCCTCCATATAAAAGAAAGAAACCAGACAAAGATCCACATTGATAATGCAAAGACGACAGACATCATTGGCTGTTTAACATTCCTCAGCGTGTTCATTCATTCTCCTTGGTAAACAACCTTTTATGAAGCTCGTCAACAAACACAGATTACATTCTCTTCAGTTATTAACGAGGAGCCCAGAGTGTGCTAGCTCTCCTGCCTCCATGCCTCTGAGAAGGAGCGAGTCACTGGGGGTCTGAGGTATCGCAGTGATTATACTGTAATACCATACCTCAGATGGTGGTTTGGTCCTATTCAGACATATTAACATCCAGCACAGTGCTGGATATTCCTGCACAGCCAGAACCTACTGGGGCTTCACTGAGAAACACAACAGTCTCTCTCTGTCATTAATAAAATCCAGGATATTTGTACTCGGAATATGAATATGGTCATTATGACCAATTACTAACCGTAGAGCAGGGTGCTGAACAGTTGTATTTACTGTAATAGCTGCCTAAACCCAATTTTACAGGAAGCAACAAGTAATAATAATGACACACCTTTACCTTTTCACAACACAATTGAAGAAAAAAGGAGAGAAATGTTTCCTCAAATCATGGCAAGTAAGAACACACATACATACACGCACACACAAACACACACACACGCACTCACACCATCTTAATATGGAGCCATTCTTGAAAATTACCTTTTCGACAGTTGCTATGCAACTGCAGCATTCGTGCAAACCCTTTTCATTTACACAGGCAAACCAACATCCCAAAATAAGACCTCCCATCTGGCTGCCTGTATTACTGGCTTTGTGGCTGATTGAACGGGTTAGTGAATTATTTTATGGAAGGATGGTTGATCAGATGGAAGAATGGAATGTTGTACAATGCATCATTTACCTGGTTCTATAACTGGATCCAAATATATTTTCAAACCATTTCACAGATCAAGTATGAATTTGGGTCTCCGTAATAGGCATGCGACAAACTCACGTATCCTCCTACACACGCTTCACAGCACAGTTAGCAGAGCGGCTGAGGTTTGGACTAGAAACTGTAGAGATAAGACAACAACACAGCTGGCATTCCCACAGATCTTATCCGCCTGCAGTTTGACAGACAGATACAGCTCACTGACAGAGCATTCGTCGGAAGAGTTTACCAACCAGGCCCCAAATTTGTTTGCTCCACCCAAGCTCCTTGATCAAATGCGTTGTATTGAATGCAAGGTGACTCTAGCCGTGACGGCTAATGTGCTGAATGTCATCCTCCTGTCAAATGTCATCCACCTACAAGTGACCTCAGAGTTCACTTTCACTGGCGTTGTCTGTGGAAACTGTTGAAGCCGTCTCCGCTGTAGAGAGCAGGTCTTATTTCAGGTCTTTCTCGTCACAACTGTTGTCAAGTCGTTTCACCAGGGTAAGAGGATGTGGTGTGTTGTCTTGGCTGTCAAAAGTCCCCATGCAGCAAGGTGTTGTGAGTTTACCAGCAACATGCAAATGGTGATGGACTGCGCTCTCGTCTGCCTAGTCTACACCACTTGCACAACACCCGGGCCATTTCAGGGCACATCATTCTCTGCGATGTAAACATGCTTTTTGTTGTGTGTGATTCTAGTCAGAGTACTCTCCCGTCCGCCCAGGTCTCTGCAGGAGCTCTGCCTGTTTTGTGTGTCTCTCTCTGTCTCTGTCTTGGTCTCTCTCTCTCTGAACCAGAATGCACCTCACTGCTCTTGTGCTTTCACGATGACAAAAAGATGCATTTTGAACATCCTGTCCTTCCTCAAGGCCAGCCTACTGGGGAGAGGCCGCAGATGGCCCGGGTCTAGTCCAATCATGTGAGAGCAGGTAGATTGCATTGAGGATCTGATAGGTGCAAAACACAGAGAGGAGGTCTTTGAACACAGGACTGGTGGCGTTGGCGTCGTGATAAAGCACTTAAGCCATCAACATGTACAAAGAAGCAGAGTACTGAGTACCTGTTTAGAATTCCAAGTCAGTATGTGTTTCTTTTTCCCTCTTTCTCCCTCTCTCTCTCCCTCTCCCTCTCCCACTCCCTCTCTCTCTCTCCCACTCTCCCTCTCTCCCCTCTCCCTCTCTCCCACTCTCCCTCTCCCTCTCCCTCTCCCTCTCTCCCACTCTCTCTCTCTCTCTCTCTCTCTCTCTCTCTCTCTCTCTCTCTCTCTCTCTCTCTCTCTCCCTCTCCCTCTCCCTCTCCCTCTCCCTCTCTGTGTCACTCTCCCTCACCCTCCCCCTCCCCCACTCTCCCTCTCTATCTCTCTCTCATTCTCTCTCTCTCACTATGATAATATTGTACCCACTACCCCCCATCAGACATCAAACGTTACATATTGCCCTGGAAATTGGGCAAATGCAGGGGGATAAAAAATTCATTCTGATCATACACCTCACGCAATTTATCAGAGTGCCAGCAGCCACTGAGGAATAGCTGGAATAAAATGAGAGATAGAAAGGCATGAGGGAGGGAGGCTTTCTGATGAAAGCTGTACCTTGTTTCTCCAGCGAGCATGTGTTCAGACCCAGACACACTGGCACTTCAGCAGGGCAGCACAGATACATACCATGATGGGACATGTTCACAGGAAATCAGACATTTAGCCAACGTTTCCTGAACTGAGGGTAAGTGTGAGGTGGACTCCACAAACAGGAAGAAGTCCAGGCAGAGAAGGGACGTCTATAGTTTCTAGATTCATTCATGTTAAAGGGGTTTGAAGGAATACAAAAATCGATGTCACTTTGTTAAGTTATTCACTTTCAATCGATGTATTATTAGTAGTCCTGACAGGTTGTTTTTTGCGTCTGCGTGGCCATTATCGTTTTCATTTACACAAACCTTTTCTTTTTTTTACTGATGTTCTTCACACATGTACAGTAAACCCAGAGTCGCAGTCGCACCATAGACAGGAAGGAAGTGCTTTTATGAGAATGATATATCATTCCTGTCACACACACACACAGGCAGGCAGCAGCCATATGTGTGTTTGAGTGATTTCCCCCTCTGCGTGGGAGTGGTGCAGTGCAGCTCCTCACCGCGGTTCACACCGCTCTGCTCTCAAAAGGTGCACTTCCTGTCTGCTCGTTATTTTTAGCCCTTCACCCACCCTATCCTCTCAGCTCTGACAGGAAAAAGACAGATAACGACGTGTGGATCATCGTTCAAATACACACCGCACTTGAGTGCAGCCACAATCATGTTTAAATGAGAAAAATCCTTTGGTGGTGGGTGGTATGTAACCCTAAGATGTGTATTTATTTGTATTGGGGATCTGGGAGCCAGGCTGTGGTGACTGAGAGCAACAGTTAATTAAGGAACCATTGACACTTCTATACTTAACTCCTCCATGTTGGAACTGATGCTAATCATTTTGCTTATATGTTCCATAAAGACACTAATTAGATGATTTTTAAGAGGTTATATGGGGAAGATGTATGATGACTAACACTTTGAATGAGTTAAAGCTATTAAATTCAGATACATTTAAGATAAATTCATGAATACATAAACACAGTATATAAATACAAATTTGCATTACCGTAAATACAATTTGGGGATTATTCAATTGACTATCCAATTGTGGGTTAGTGGATTGGGGTGGTGGCGAGTTATGTGAGGGTTCGGAAATCCACTGAAGCAGAGAAGGATAATCAGACGTTGTGAAGGGGACGTAGTTTGGCATCGCAGTGGAAGGTTTGGGATGGAGGTCACGAGATTCACTCCTCCAATCATTGTGTAACTTCCACCTCCAATCTCCACTCCCACCCCAACTCCCACCCTCACCTTGCCCAGAATGAATTTGCCTCTGTTACCTTTTGATGGGCTGTGATTGGCTTGCATGCATTGCCACAGAAGCTATATTTTCTCTCCTCATTCACCAAGAGATCAGGAGACTGTCTGACGTCCTCCGCTCCTCCTGAGAGATGAGATAGCAGAGCTGATCTGCAGCATGCGAGCTGCCGCACTCATAATCTCATTGATGTTAACCAGATTAGCTGTATCTGTTCTACACGTGGATCCCGCATCAAAAGGTCCGATTAATATGCAGACTGAAGCCTGGGACGCGCAAGGGTTAACATGAGTGTGTGTGTTTGTGTGTTTGTGTGTGTGTGTGTGTGTGTGAGAGAGAGAGACAGTCACAATGAATGTCGTTTAGCTTTCAAAAGGGCAAAGAGAGAAATAAAAGTGAAATCCGTTGTATTTTAGAGTTCTGTAGCCCTGACCTCAGCATCCACGTCAATATAATGTTTTTTCCAGTTAATTACAAAATGAAAACCCATCATTTACATGTGTTCAAACTGTGGTGCTAATTACTTTCATGAAAAACATTCAGCTCTGACAAAGTTCCCTTCGTTATTGTATGCGACAAATGTTAAAGCTCAGAAATGTGAAGATATTTTTACCCAGTTCTTTGGAACGTAGAACTTTGAAAACTAAAAATCAAAAGCCATTACAAAAGATATTAGCAGATGTGTTGGTTATTAATTGGGATCATTTTGATATTCAAATCTAAGTGGTCTTTTGAGAAAGTACATGAAACAATCTCACTAATTAAGGAGGAAAGGCCTTTTTGCTAATGAAAGTCTTCATGAATAATTGAATGAGTATTGTACTACTATTTAGTTGTCACTGTGAGATCAAGCTTTTCCTAAGTATGTTTTGAACGGGAGACTTGTAACATTGAGAATTACACCCAGAGTCCTTTTCCACAACATACAAAGACCCTAACAAAGCTGCAAGCAACCTCTATTGACACCAGAGCAAGGTCAGAATGCTACATCTAAAATGTCTGCCACAGAAAACACTATCAAGACAACTGTTGATAAGACAGAGACAACAGAGAGAGAGAACAGAGAGAAAAAGAGAGAGAGGGAGAGAGAGAGAGGGAGAGAGAGAGAGACAGAGAGAGACAGAGAGAGAGAGAGAGAGAGAGAGAGAGAGAGAGAGAGAGAGAGAGAGAGAGAGAGAGAGACAGAGAGAGAGAGAGAGAGAGAGAGAGAGAGAGAGAGAGAGAGAGAGAGAGACAGAGACAGAGAGAGAGAGAGAGAGAGAGAGAAAGAGGAGAGAGACTGCACACAGACAGACATGGCCTAGAGAGTTTAGATACGCTTTATCTCCTTCTAACTCTTCAAACTCCGGTGCCTACCGAGACGTCGGAGTTGCGATAATCCGCGAAACGTCCCTTTAATCACATCTCTGTGCGTCCTCACTTTTTAATTAAAGCCCGTGTTTCAGTTCGTTCACTCTGCATATTTATCAACCCAGTGGGAGGCCCATGCGCAGCGCAGTGCTAGACGTAAGGGACGAGTCTCGACGCGTCGTGTCTGCCAGATCTGAGGCACAGCACCCAGGCCCGACACCTTGTTCACATGAAGAAACCGTCACAGTCGAACCATAACACAAGCTTCCATCAATCATACATCCATAACACAAGCCAAACACAACCATCGCAGGGCTATCACACGACGGTCACGCAAAGCTATTAACTCGGCGGTGAGCCTCTCCTCCTAGACGTGGCCTCCTTGTTTGTCCTCCTAAGCTCCGACTTCATCATGTTTGCCCGTGTCTTTACGACATATTTCTTCTTTAATTGGATTGGGTCCCTTCGAATACAGGATGCGGGGTGGAATAATCAGGACATTCAAATGAAGATGACTGCGATTGTGTGGCAGGTCGTAGATGTGGAATCTGTAGTGAATTCAAGGTGGTGTCACGATCACCTTTCGAAAAATCTAAACCCTCATCTTGAAATATCCTTGGACAGAACAAGACATAACACTACCCTGTATATGTTCTCGTGTCAGGTTTGTCATACTCTTAAGTGGTGGTAGGAGGTCCACTATTGATCACAGTGCTGAGAAGGTACAATATTGACCGTTAGTTCACTCAATAATCCGCGATGGTCAGGGTTGATCACGGTTCAGACAGAATTAGGTAGTCATCAGCCTAGGTACGGCATTGCCTTCCTGCTTAGGGCTGATAATTGATGAAACTGACACAGAAGCAGATCAACAGAAATGGAGAGGGATGCACTGGACTCCACCTTACCCCAACCCCTGATCCCAGATCAGAGAGAGGGAAGGAAAGGATGATGGAAAGGAGCACTCCTGGAGAATAGGTTTGGAGACTACCTGGTCCGAATATGAGGAGGAGATCATGTAGGACACTGTAGGATACACACACACACAGGCACACACAGACACAAATCACATTCACACACAGGCACACAAAGCACTTTGAGCTGCAATTCTTGTATGAAAAGTGCTATATAAATAAAGTCTTACTTACAGGCACACACACACACAAGCACACACACAATCACATACAGGCACACACACCCACACAAGCACACACACAATCACATACAGGCACACACACCCACACAAGCACACACACAATCACATACAGGCACACACACACACACACAAACACACACAGGCACACACTGACATACACGTATATACTCCTGTATTCAAATAGGGTCTTCACTTTTGCAGT